>NC_069500.1:372943005-372965505 GCF_027579735.1 Bombina bombina
TAAGGAACCTTATTTGAGAAATGAAGCAAATTCAAATTTCTCATTAAGTCCTTTAGGCATTACGGTCTGTAACTTGTACATCCATTCAGTTTCCTTCTTGAGAAGTACGTTATCAATATCGCCCCCTCTACCAAAAAGGGAGCATGATTCAATGCCTATTACCCTTAAGTCTAAAGGATTGCATTTATGAAATTTCATGAAGTGGAGTGCCACTCCACTTCTTATTTCACCCTCTTCTGCTGCCTTGATGTCGTCTCTGTGTTCAGAGACCCTATCTTTTAACATTCGTCTTGTTTTTCCTACATAGTAGGTCGGGCAGCTACAGGACAGTAGATAGATTACATTCTCAGTTTTACAGTTGATAAACTGTTTAATTTGATAAATGGTGGAAGTTGTGGAAAAAGTTTTTGTACGTACAATAAATTTACAGAACACGCAGTGTCCACATCTATATCATCCCTTTATTTTTCTGTGTTCCTCCAACCAATCTTTCTCACTTGGACTTTTTATAAAGTGGCTTCTGACCAATTTATCCTTTAGGTTTGGGGCCCTCCTGGGAACCAGAGAGGGTTTATCTCCCACAATTTTTCTTATTGTCTCATCAGCTTTGAGAAACTGCCATTTCTCATCTAAGATGGTGCGAATTTTCTCCCAATGACAGTTAAATTGGGTTACAAAATGCACTTTCGATTCTTCAGTTTTCTGTTTAGACTTATAGAGTAACATATCTCTATCTGTTCTCCTAGCTCTATTTTGAGCATAATTCAGGTTCCGTTTAGAATAACCTCTATTTTCAAATCTGTTAGTCATTTGTATCGCATGTTCATCAAATTTGTTTAGGCTTGAGCAGTTACGTCTTAGGCGTAAAAATTGTCCTACAGGGATACCTCTTATTAGGGTTTTTGGGTGGTGACTAGATGCTTCTAAGATATTATTAGTAGCAGTGGCCTTACGGAATATTTCAGTGGCCAGGTTTTTTCCTTCTTTCTTGATTTTTACATCCAAGAAAGTGAGTTCATTAGCATTTAGATCAAAAGTCAAGAAGATGTTATAGCTATTTGTGTTAAGCTCTAAGAAAGAAGGAAAAAACCTGGCCACTGAAATATTCCGTAAGGCCACTGCTACTAATAATATCTTAGAAGCATCTAGTCACCACCCAAAAACCCTAATAAAAGGTATCCCTGTAGGACAATTTTTACGCCTAAGACGTAACTGCTCAAGCCTAAACAAATTTGATGAACATGCGATACAAATGACTAACAGATTTGAAAAGAGAGGTTATTCTAAACGGAACCTGAATTATGCTCGAAATAGAGCTAGGAGAACAGATAAAGATATGTTACTCTATAAGTCTAAACAGAAAACTGAAGAATCGAAAGTGCATTTTGTAACCCAATTTAACTGTCCTTGGGAGAAAATTTGCACCATCTTAGATGAGAAATGGCAGTTTCTCAAAGCTGATGAGACAATAAGAAAAATTGTGTAAGATAAACCCTCTCTGGTTCCCAGGAGGGCCCCAAACCTAAAGGATAAATTGGTCAGAAGCCACTTTATAAAAAGTCCAAGTGAGAAAGATTGGTTGGAGGAACACAGAAAAATAAAGGGATGCTATAGATGTGGACACTGTGTCAAGGTATATGTGAGATTAATAAATATATATTTTGATCATATATTTCAAGATTAATAAATCTGTATCTTTGATCAAATATTTTCACTGATCAGTAGAAAATAACTCATTGCATTCAGAACTGACTTCAGACAGGTTCAGTTCTCTCCCACTTCTTCAATTACACAAGAGATCTCACACACTCAATATGTTAAATTATGCAATTGTATAATTTAGCAAGGAACTAAAATTAACACAGTTTCAGGAACCTCTGTATGATTGCCTGGGAACCAATGTTAAATGACAGCACTTTGATACAATGGAACATTTGGCCTGCCCAATTTAATACAGTCACAGAGGAATGTTGGGGGAAGTAATTTTGAAAGAGAACAGGATGAGTCATAAAAGGCAAATTAAGAGGATAGATTGTCAGATAGGTAACACCACACAAAATATATGGAGACGAAATGTCTGAAATACCCATTTTGGAACTGATCAAAATCATAGAGAAACAGCTTTTATGCACATAGGTGTTAGTTAAACATCAAATACACATCTACACTGCTGGCTAAACAGGAGATATGCTGTATTAAGACTTTTACAACTACTCGTGGATTGACCCCATGTGGAGCAATGAAGGCCTTGCAAAACAAAAGACAGATGCTGAGGTGTGACTCTGGAAGCTCACATAAGCAGGCAGCAAATAAACATCAATTTATTTTTTTCTGTTTGAATGCATGCCCCAGAATGTATTAAATATAGAAATTTGAGAAATTGTCTAATTCTCTATTATTATTACATGGGTATTTGCTAAGCTTGGGAGGTAACTGTTTTAGTCAGTCAAAAATGTGTAATAACCTCTGTTTTGTTTATATTTTTCAGACAGATAATCTCAGATCTACATAGAAATGAATGTGCATATATATATGTATATATATACATATATATATATATATATATATATATATATGTTTTGAAAACATAAAAGATCTTACTTAACCTCTGTGTTTTTAAGAATATAAATAAATACTTGTGGACCTGGAAAGAAATAATTAATGACACTTATTACTTTATTTCAGATGGAATGCCTGCATGAAATGAAATAGCATATCATATGAATGTGCAATAAATGTTTATAAAGTTTCAAATACATCTTTTAAAATATAGTGAGATGAAGATATGGAAGTTACTTTGATGTGATATGACTATGAGATATATATTTTCTGTTAGACTAAATGAAATATAAATTATTTTAATATAATGTTAGATATATTTGATATTTCATATCAAAATGATCAGAAAATTCATTAAGATATAACTTATCCAAAACAAATATTGTGAATAGTTGTTGCAGTAAATTATGATAAAATGAATAACCATTTCATAGAAATAGTGATTTAAGTTGTTTCAAATGTTGCTGTGTCTGTTTGTGATGCCACCCGGTGTTGCCACGAGAGAACTACAGCCAGAAAGATTTTTGGCTGTTGGAAATGGGATATCCAGTTATCCAATAGAGGGACAAGGTTTCGAAGGGCCACCCATATTTCACACCAATGATTACACTATATAGTGCTATGCAGGAAAGGGTGAAGAGACAATGGCTGCAGAGTTTTGTAACTGACTGAAACTGTTTTGCGTGGGACACAGTCAAACTATAAAAACAAAGTGGGCCATACTTCTCCTATTCCATTGCAATTACACTTATTTTATATGAGGTGTGAAAAATCTTGAAGTTGGATATCATTTTGGGAAGTTGGATATCATTTTGGTAACGTATATATAGAGTATAAGAAAAGGGCTGCTAATTACATGTGATATTTTAAAGTCACTGCAGTTTAAAGATACAGTTTTCTGGGTTTTGTAAGATAAGTCATATGCATAGCCTTTACAGTTAATAGATTTAAAGAGCAGATTATACTTTTAAACTGTGTGTCATTGTCCTAGATAGCTCTTAGCCTACCTATTTGTATGCAAGCATTTAAAGTAAACAATTACTATTGCTGGGCCTGGCAGAGTCAAATAAAAAATATTGTATTTTAAATTGGTAGTCATAAGCTCTAGGTATTGTTTAAATCTGTGTCTGATTGGCTAAGTAACTCATCTATGCAAGTTCTGATATTGTCAGTTAATTTTGTATTAGGATAAATTACAGTTAAATAGCAGAATATATATATTATCCTATTGCTTAAAAGCACAGGTTAAAATTGTATTGCTTAGATGTTAAAGGTTTTTAATCCCATTGTGTTAAATAAAAAAAGGGCCATTTATAAATAAGGCTGGTGTTTAAGATAAGCTGATATACTATTGCCTAGCATATTTAAATAGTTTTCAAACGCATATAATATCATTTCATATTTCTTTTATTGCAAATATATTTCAAAGATGTTCATGGATATTATCTAAATAAAAGAGTTCAGGTATTTATATTAATTTTATTTGTTGTCTTAGTAGAAGTATATTGATTGTGGGCTCAGTCTAAAGGAAGATTGTTAAATATATTCCTGCCATATACTCACACATTGTTTGAAAAATACTGCTAAGATTTTCATAAATATACTGACAACTGCGTGTTCTGTAAATTTATTGTACGTACAAAAACTTTTTCCACAACTTCCACCATTTATCAAATTAAACAGTTTATCAACTGTAAAACTGAGAATGTAATCTATCTACTGTCCTGTAGCTGCCCGACCTACTATGTAGGAAAAACAAGACGAATGTTGAAAGATAGGGTCTCTGAACACAGAGACGACATCAAGGCAGCAGAAGAGGGTGAAATAAGAAGTGGAGTGGCACTCCACTTCATGAAATTTCATAAATGCAATCCTTTAGACTTAAGGGTAATAGGCATTGAATCATGCTCCCTTTTTGGTAGAGGGGGCGATATTGATAACGTACTTCTCAAGAAGGAAACTGAATGGATGTACAAGTTACAGACCGTAATGCCTAAAGGACTTAATGAGAAATTTGAATTTGCTTCATTTCTCAAATAAGGTTCCTTACTTGACATCCCTTAATAATTATACCTAATAATTTCCATCCTTCCGATTTTATATATACTCACTATAATGATTTTTAGATGTACTCAATCCTCTGTAACAAATGTACTATTATTTTTTAAAACTAAACATAAAATAAAAAATGAAATTATGTAACTACACAGAATTATTTCAATGCACCCTAATGATGTTTCCTAAATAAAACAAAAAAGTAACACTTTTGTTCCCATATTAGATACACATGAACCAATCTTTAGACTATCTACATATACAGATTTTTTCAGTTGATATTTAGGCTGAAGGCCTTGATTGATTAATGTTCGGAACATTGCATAAGTATTTCTTGTAAAGATACTAGATCATTGGATCTCAACACTGCTATTTTTTGTAAATATTGACCTATTTCAGTTTACTAACAAATTGATTCACTGTATATATATATCCCTTTTTCCTCTACTCTAAACAAAAAAGAGGGCTGCGGCTCACTTAAGGATTCCTATTGGCTATTATTACTGTCCGTATCCACCTATGAGCCGAAAGAAGGCTGTTCTCAATACGGTTGCCTTTAGAATCGGCATCTGCTTTTGCCCTGAGGAAACCCCTATGACTACTGACAGTCACGTGGGGGGTGAAACGCGCGTCGGCAGTGACGTGAGGAGCGGAGGTGGACGTGTCTGTTGGACAGATCGCTGTTAGCGTCCACGCTGTTTAAAACCTTGGATCACGGAGAATGAAGCAAGCTGATCCAGTTTACATTGAAACAACGCTGGGATATCTAACCACCTAAAGCAGAACATACGGTTGTATTACAAGTATAAAGACTTAACTTTGACACATCAGTCCGCAACTCTTTATTATACCGGAAGGTTTTGGATGCACTGTGTATAAACACGGATTTACTTTGCGGGACAATTTGAATTTTGGAAACTGAAATTCTGTCTATGGGTGTTGAATATACACTGCTTCATTACTTTAATTGTATCAAACCGTGTTATGTATTTGCTATCTTACTGTGACAGATAACACTAAAAGGCTTTGGGGGAGCGTTAACATAGATCCAGGGAAACTAATATTCATGACACCTGTTACCTTTTTAATATTGGTGGTGCCCGCTGAATACTGGAGTTGTTAATCCTCTTCCCCATAGCCTCTACTTGCTATTTGATAGCCTGATAAAACGCAACCATTGTTAACATACCATTAATTTTATGGAAAATCCAATCAGCCTGTAAAATTGGGTTATACACACATAGATCCAGATTCACTATAACAAGACGCCTGATACCTTTAATTATATTGGTGGTGTCCGCTGTTACTGGAGTTGTGGTATTACCCTTTACAGTCAAAAAAGTCTTTATTTATTTAGATTGGAATTAACCTGTTATTTACTGTTTGTTTAAGTATTGTGCACAATACTGGGAGACATTCCCACACATATGGATGTATTGCTAATGTGATTTTGTGTATGCTCTTGCAGGCTACTTTACTGACATAGATCCTCATGGTTCACTATGGTGACAGATTTTACGCTTTGCTCGTAACCACCCACTAGTGGAGGTGTTGTCAGTTCAGCTAGCTCACAGTCGGACTATTTATTATGCTGCTTCATGTGATTTCCATTTAATAAAATTGTACAGCTAAATCTGTGCTTAGACATTTCCCAACCAACGATTCTCTGTTTTATTGGTTCATGAGTTCTAATCATATTTTACTTTGTTTATCAGAGACACTCTTGAGATGGCTTACAGGTGAGTGGTAAATGAGGGCAGTATCCACCTACCGCTATTAAGCGGAGCTGGACATTTGTTTCAGCGGTTTATTAAAAAGATGTGCTGAAATCCCTGTCTATAAGGTAGTAACCTTATTGCGGTTACTATGGAATCTCTCTTATAAAGCATAAATATATATATATATATATATATATATTGAACTGTCTTCTGAAAAACATAAATCATTTTCTTAATATGTATTTTCTCTTAATATAAAATTGTAGTCAGTTTAAATAAATATTAAGAATTGTTAAAAGACATAATTTTTTCAATAATGGTCATTGGTAATGTTATTACAGTTTTAATGCCTGCTAAACCTAAATACAAAAATAACTGCCGAAACCCGGGATCGAACCAGGGACCTTTAGATCTTCAGTCTAACGCTCTCCCAACTGAGCTATTTCGGCTACGTTTCCATTAACAAACTTTAATGATTATCACCCATATTTGGGAAGTACAGTGGAATTACTATTTATATTTTATGCAGGTTATTTTACATCAGTTTTTACTCATTGATGACCTGTGTATAAGCTTCTGCCTTTTGTGCTATTCCTACGGTATATACATACTATACATATGTTCCATCATCCTATGTAGGAAGTTACTTAACCAGTTAGCCTGAGAGATTAAAAGAGTGCCTGCCAACTTTCTAATTCCGTATCCTCAGTCTTTTAGCGTCATGAGCCTTTATTCTTAATAAATGAGAAATCCTACATGGTCTAAAGCTCTGATTGGACAGGCATGACCGGTGAGTTGTGTTTGAAATGTGTGATATATACTTGTCCATGTGCAAAAAAAAAAATCAAGTGAATACTATGAGGGTAAGGATACCCAATATTAATGTAAATGCAGGTAAGTGTCAGTGAACTGAAAAAATATAAATATTACTCTGAATTGTAGTGCGTGAAAAAAGAGAAAGAGTGGTCCCTATAATTATAAAAGTGAATACATTCTAATGGTCATACTGCCCTTGTCAGTTTATAATATAGACTTCACCATATTTTCAATATGTGAACATTCGAGGATTCTGTAATCCTATATCAGATTTTAAAGTACAGTTAGGTGACATACAAAGTTATTAATATACTGTACAAATATATAGATTGTAAAAACATTTTCCCCATTCAATCTTAATTCATACATGTATAAAGTACGATTTATACTTCTAGATCAGAACTGTAGAAGACATATGTAAACCAGGCAAGTCTAGCTATATTACATCTTCTAGAATGAGATTATTACTGAGATAAATGAATAATTAATACAAGCAACCACTGAAATGATGTCATAGTTATGCGCTGTGTTAGTCTGAGAGATTAAAAAAGTGCTTGTCAACTTTCTAATTCCGTATCCTCAGTCTTTTAGCGTGATGAGCCTTTATTCTAAATAATGAGAAATCCTACATGGTGTAAAGCTTATACGTTTGTGATTTAGATGCCTATGCGTTATTTGCTATTTTAGGTGAAGCTGTTTACACCTCATGACAAGTCCTGTTTTTTTAATAATACATTGCTCATTCTTCATTTTTATTTAGTACTAAGATTTATCCTTTTGGAAAACGTATCTTCGTCGTAGTATTGTAGAATTCAAGCCAATAAGCAACGTTTAAACCAGACATACACAAATGGCATAACAATCCAAACAGAAATGAATGGTGAGGCATGAATGATAAAGGTAAATGTTGGAAGATATGGTCGAATGATACAGTGATATATAAGAACGGTTTTTCCCAGAGTGTTACATGTCTAATCCTCGTTAGTATAGTGGTGAGTATCCCCGCCTGTCACGCGGGAGACCGGGGTTCGATTCCCCGACGGGGAGGATATCATATTTTGTCATTTCCCTTTATAGATATTGGTGAGTAATAAAATATAAATTGAACATGACCTTCCTAGTCTTAAATGGGGATGTAGCTCAGTGGTAGAGCGCATGCTTTGCATGTATGAGGCCCCGGGTTCAATCCCCGGCATCTCCACAATGGTATTTTACCAATGTATTTATTTATACAACTAAATACATCCTGAATTTATTCGACAGTTGAAGGAAATCTATTCACATGTTTTCTAAACTGGTATCTTTATTTTAATTATTTGTCAGCAAATTAAAATATATATATTGCTTTATCAGAGGAACCTCAGAAAACAGGCTTTACTTTCACAAAAGTAAATACCAGTAGCCCATGATAACATACGTTTTCTAAACTGGTGTCTTTATTGTAATTGTTTGACAATAATTTAGAAGATAAATATATCATTACGAGAGGATTCTCAAATAATACAAAAAAATAGTTTTTACGATGTGCTTCCTATCTAATCCTCGTTAGTATAGTGGTGAGTATCCCCGCCTGTCACGCGGGAGACCGGGGTTCGATTCCCCGACGGGGAGGAGTATTTTTTTTTTTTTATGTATTTATTTTTTTCCCCAAGCCATACTGATATAAATTGTACCTTTGTTAGTTTTAGAACGTATATTTGTGTTAATTTTTCGAGATATCCAATAAGTAAAATCGAGATAATCACTAGACAGCAAAAATATCTGCCGAAACCCGGGATCGAACCAGGGACCTTTAGATCTTCAGTCTAACGCTCTCCCAACTGAGCTATTTCGGCGACTTTTGCTTCTTCTGAGTATTGAATATAAGACACAAGCGCAGGTGGGAGTTGTAAATACTGGTACTGACTAAACAGTTACAAAAATTAGTTTGTATTCAAATTTTAGTAAAATATATATATACAATTATGATTTCAGTAGAACTGAAAAACATAGCCTCCCCGTCGGGGAATCGAACCCCGGTCTCCCGCGTGACAGGCGGGGATACTCACCACTATACTAACGAGGAATTACTGATAATAAGCTTCAATTTGTGCATCTAATGAATCTGAAAAACCTAAAAAACTTTTTCGAACCATGGTGTGCAGCGACACGGATATTCCCCACTATTGTAACAAGTATAAGCACAGTTTCTCAATGAATATAACGTTGCTGGCGTACTGTTATCTTGCTCTGAGTATATCTCTTACAGCACGTTTACATGACTCAGTTCGGAAATACATAATAGTCTATATGGAAGGGGATGTAGCTCAGTGGTAGAGCGCATGCTTTGCATGTATGAGGCCCCGGGTTCAATCCCCGGCATCTCCACTTTTTTCCACACCTCAATCAGCCCATCCTTTATTTCTCCTAGGCTACTTCTCATTTCGAAAATCCTGCTCGTTGAGTGGTGTAACTTACACTCTGACAATTAATACAACAAACAACACTTTAAGATGCGTTGATTTATTATAATTTTGCATAGTTATGGAACTAAATGTATATCGTTTTATTTTTTTCAATAAAAATATAATTCATATTGTAACTTAGTACAATGATAATATATTTAAAAGGCAGAAGGAATAAATCAACTGCATTTTCCCGATACTATCATACTTTTCCTAGTGACAATGAATGTGTCATTTGAAGTATATTGTAATGCCTTATTAAACCCTCTAGCGAAAAAAATTACGTTTTAATTTGATTTATGGAATTTGCGATTATGGATAATACGTAGAATATGTATTTTATAAACATGTGGTCAGCGTTTCATTTCTAAATCTATGGATATAACTTTTAAGCAATTTCTTTGTTGTATAAATTATTTTTATTTATTTAAAGATTATCAGATAAACACTCAGATACGAATGCTGTATTTTTCTCAAATGACATTTCTTTCATGTAATTGGCAAGAGTCCATGAGCTAGTGACGTATGGGATATACATTCCTACCAGGAGGGGCAAAGTTTCCCAAACCTCAAAATGCCTATAAATACACCTACCCACACACAAATCAGTTTTACAAACTTTGCCTCCTATGGAGGTGGTGAAGTAAGTTTGTGCTAGATTTCTACGTTGATATGCGCTTCTCAGCAGGCTGAAACCCGGTTCCTCTCAGAGTACAGTGAATGTCAGAGGGATGTGAAGGGAGTATTACCTATTTAAAGGGCCACTCTAACTAACTAACTAACTAACTAACTACTCCAAATACGCTTTTTATCAATAGTATTTCATTAACATATCTCTACCGTATATCAGAAATCTTGTCTGCAAATTTAATTGTTTTCCAAACCCACTCCGTGGGTATCCTTTGCTCTGTACCAATCCGTTTACAATACCTAGGTTTCAAAATGGCGCTTCAAACACAAAGTTATTGGTTTAAGTATTTTGAACATGCAGTGCTGAAAATAGTGGGCAGGATAACGTGACATCATCGGCGAATAAAAGATATAACTTTTAGAACGTTATGAAATTTCGGTTTGGAGAAACTATAGGTCAGTAGGTTTTAATTAATGTTTATTAACTTTAATATGTTAGTTGTTTAGCTTAAAAATTATAACAGAAAGTAATCCTTTAATACAATGGCCATCTTAACGGGGATCTATTTCATAGGTTCTCTGTTATCGGTCATAGAGATTCATCTCCTACCTCCCTTTTCAGATTTACGATATACTCTTATATACCATTACCTCTACTGATTCTCGTTTCAGTACTGGTTTGGCTATCTACTTTATATAGATGAGTGTATTTTGGTAAGTATGTTTTCTTTTATTTAATACACTCTCAGCTATGGTTTGACACTTTATATGTTAAGTTCTAAATATATGTTTTGTACTTATTTAGGACACTCTCACATACCTCCCAACATTTCAAAATTCAAAAGAGGGCCCCCCACAGCAAAAAAATTAAATGTGGTGGGCACGGCTTAAAAAAAAATCATAAGACCAAAGTAATATAAATAAAATTCTAAATAAAGTCCTATATTTTAATACACAGGCAGCAAATCAAACACAAGCTCAAACCACTGGTATGGCTATGTGAGCTATGTATTTATTAAGCCTTTGCAAAGACATTGCTAAATATTTTTATCTTAATTGGACATTTAATAATAAATTCTTTAAAACTGCTCTCTGCATTCCCCATTAATATTCTAGATTCTGGCCTTTAAAGTCAGCAAAAATGCACAGTAACACACTACGTAGCATACACTTACACATGCAGATACACACACACTACATAGCATACACTTATACATGCAGATACACACACACTACATAGCATACACATATATACACACACACACTACATAGTATACACTTATACATGCAGATACACACAAACTACATAGCATACACTTATACATGCAGATACACACTACATAGCATACACTTACACATGAAGATACACACACACTACATAGCATACACTTACACACAAAGATACACACACACTACATAGCATACACTTATACAGGCAGCATACACTTATACAGGCAGATACACAGACACTACATAGTATACACTTATACATGCAGACACACACTACATAGCATACACTTATACATGCAGATACACATACACACACTACATAGCTTACATTTATACATGCACACACACACACACACACACACACACACTACATAGCATAAACGTATACATACCCATACACACACACAGTTATGGATACAGATAGACACACACACTACATCATATATGGGTATCTGTAATTCATTGTATGGGGTCCTGGGGTTGGCAAGCACATTAGCTGGCAGTCTGCGGCTGCCACTGTTTGTTACCCTGGTATTAGCATTGCTCATTGTATAAAACTGAAGGCATGCTAGTATTATCACCGGGGGTTAGACATCATCACTACCAGAGGTAGGTTAGAGAGGTCACCATTACCCGTGGTCAGAGTGTATACAGCCTTCTTACTCCTGCTTAACCCACACACCATTCCTTTTCCACAGGGAATCTAACAGGTATCTAACCCTGTCAGAGAAAAGCCAGCTGCTTCTGAGTATGGGCCCTGCAGAATTTAAAAAAATTTTTTTTAATTTTTTTTTAAATGCCAGGGGCAAATCGGGACAGATGGCTAGCAACCCGGGACAGGGGGACAGACCCCTAAAATCGGGACTGTCCCGCAAAAATCAGGACAGTTGGGGGGTATGCTCTCAGCTATGGTTTGGCACTTTATATGTAAAGTTCTAAATATATGTTTGTACTTATATTTGAGAAATGTGAAAAGATGAGAAGTGCTCTTCAAACATGCAAAATCCACTGCAAACAAACATATGCAACAGTCTATTTCGTTGTACCCGGGACTTACCCCAAATGAGCTCTGCCGCCCCTGTAGTTACGACTTGGCTGTATAATACTTTTCATAAAGGTGCTCTGGATATGCCGGGGGACCTACGTGGTCAGACCGAAACCTTGTCGGTGGGCTAATAGCTCCAAGTAACCGGCACTCACATGAGACTCCAGCAGCGCTTCTGGCTTGCCATGCAGACTTTCAGCGTCAATCGTGACGTCACAGGATTCTCCGGTCGGGGGGCGGTGCTCTCTGTCTTCACCCGGGTTTACAACTGGATACAGGTGAACAGGGGCTAAAGCGGATCCCTAGCTGGTGTGAATACGAACAGTCACAAAGAAGGCAGGATCCAGCTTGTATGTATAATAAAATCCAATTTTATTAGGCTTGATTAAAACGCCAAACAGGCTATAGAAACAGCACAAACAGAGAAGGTGTGTGAGCGTGACACCAGGGCTTACATGTTTCGGCCAGCAGCCGTAATCATAGCCATAGGTGTCATGCAGGTGAGTGCATACTTAAAAAGGTAATAGTAAAATGTGATTGGACAAAGATACAAATTCAAAATACGCCCACACTCCACAGGTAGAAAGGGAATTAACCCTTGATTCCCTGGATATGGAACAACACGTGTATATACATTAGCAGATCAATATATGTACAAAGTAGTATAATCTCCAAAGCAACATTAGTAGATAATATGAATGTTAGAAATGTTAAAGACACTGGCCCTATAGACCGTACAGAATGCTATGAAAATGTAGCAATAGAAAACATACACATGTCATATACTATACTACACAATACGGTACAAAATGTATAATAGGTTTTACCACATAACACTTAACACTCCAAATACTTAATCATGTACTGTTTATACCCCTGCCTACCAGATAAATAATAATAGAATGTATACTCTGGTATCTATGCACAATATGTTTATATACTTGTGCTTTTGGCTCGTTGGAATACTATGTAAGCCTTGGGAATTGTGTATTGGAGGATAAAATAAGAGGATTTGGGGAAGGAAGATGATATATAATTCAAATGTGAATGAAAGTCAAAAGAGATAAGGAATAAAAGAATAAGGAATGAAAAAATAATAAAATAGAAGTAAAAAACGCTGAAGTAAAGTGTATGTACTCTTGTATGATATGTGCCCTAATTAATGTGGTCCTAAATAACTAATACTATGAGACTGTAAAGTAGTATATATGTAAGTATAAATACCAACTACAACATGGTAAAATCCTAATGATAAACAGTTATACTTATGGATGTTTATATGTAAAGCTACATTGAGGTGAAAATATATAAACCAATAGTTGCAGTGACTCCAGTAATTGCACAGAATGGTAAATAAATTGTGCATGAAATGTATAATATATTATACTATATATTATATAGGGCATGGTAGACATTACTACAGGAGTAGCTAATGAGGCTATTCCCAGAAATTAATTAAATCATATCTGGAGTTTAATCCTAAAGGTAATCTGTTTTTTAACGTATAGATCCAATATACTTCCCTTTTGGCAAGTATATTCTCTAGATTGCCACCCCTCTTAGGCACCTTGGCTTGTTCTATTGCCAGCCACTTAAAAGAGTTTAGGCTACATCTGTGTTTAGTAGCAAAATGTTGAACCAGAGGTGTACTGGACGTGCCTTTAGTGATAGTGGAAAAGTGTTCCCTGATGCGTGAATTGATGTCCCTCGAGGTTAACCCTACATACTGGATATTACATAAGGTGCATATAATAATATATATGACATCTGTACTTTGGCAATTGAGACAGGTTTTGATGGGATATGTCTGACCAGTGGTTGTAGAAGTAAATTCTTTAGTAACCCAAACAAAATCACAGGGTTTACACTTTTTATGGCCGCATTTAAACATACCTAAATGTTGTAGCCATGAGCTAGTAGGTTGTGATGTCTGTTTAAGTTCTGTGGGCGACAGCATAGATGCTAATGTGGGGCTTTTTTTGTATGAACACCTGACCCCTTGTTTTACGGTGTCAATCAGCTTATCATCAGCTGCCAATAGAGGGAAATGTTTCCTCACTATATTACAAATCTGTGAGTATTGTGTACTGTATGTTGTCACAAAGTGTACACCTTGAAAATCACTGTGTATTTGTTTGGGTTTGTCTTTCAAAAGTTGGTCCCTATCTAGCTTGTTTGATATGCCTGCGTGTATATTTTCTTTCTTTAAGCCTCTTCTCAAGGCAATCAGCCTCCTGCACATAATCCACAGTGTTGCTACAGTTCCTCTTTAGCCTAGAAAATTGGCCCTTTGCAACAGCATATGATGTATTTTTGGGATGGCAACTGGAAGCGTGCAGGAGGGTGTTGCCTGAGATGGGCTTGCGATATACTTTAGAGGTGATTTGTCCACTGCTTTCTCCTGTAAGGCATAAGTCTAAGTAATTAATAGACTTTGTGTCTGTAATGTAAGTGAAACTTAGGTTTAAATCGTTATTGTTAATCATTTCAATGAAAGACTGTATATCTACAGGTGACCCTGACCAGATAAAAAGGAGGTCATCTATGTAGCGTTTAAAAAAACAAATATGTGATCTGTATGGGTTACTATGGTCAAAGATGTTATCTAGCTCCCATTTGCCAAGAAATAAATTTGCATAGGAGGGGGCGTATTTCGCCCCCATGGCCGTTCCACATCTCTGAACATAGTATTGCCCTTCAAAAGTGAAAAAATTGTGAGTCAGAAGAAACTCTAGGATTCTCAAAACATAGTCTTGAAAATCCGGTGTGTATTCTGTATGTGTAGTCAAAAAGTACCTAACTGCCTCAATACCTCTATTGTGTGGAATTCTAGAATATAGAGAGACCACATCCACTGAAAGCCAGTGATAGTTTGTTTGCCAATTTGTGTAAGTTAGTAGATTAAGTACATGCTTTGAATCTCTGGTGTATGAGGGTAGTTGGTTAACCAACGGTTGTAAAATGGCATCAAGCCACTGGGACAATCTTTCAAATAAAGAATCTATACCGCTGACTATTGGGCGGCCCTTTACGTTAGTTAGTGATTTATGGACCTTGGGGAACATATGGAACACTGGGATCCTAGGATACTTGACATAAAGATAGTCTGCTGTATTTTCATCCAAAAAAACATGTTCAACACCATCGTCTAGGATACCACATAAGAGTTTCTTATACTCATTTGTTGGATTTCTGGGTAAAAGTGAATAGTCTGAAGGATTATTTAGCTGTCTAAGAGCTTCTGATACATAGTCTTTCCTGTCAAGGACTACAATAGTGCCGCCCTTGTCTGACGGTCTAATCACAAGATTTGGTTGTTGTTGTAATGACCTAAGTGCTTGAGATTGTCTTTTAGTCAAATTATTTGCTTGTCTATCTATGGTCTCCTTCAATTTCTGCAGATCTGACTCTACACGTGCGTGGAATGTCTCTATTATTGGCCCTCTGTTTTGTATCGGGTAGAAGGTAGATTTATTTTTGAATGAAAAAGCCCTATTCAATGTTCCAGATGCACTATTACTCTCTATAGCTAGATTTTGTAGAGATATAAGATCACAGACTTCTGAAAATGTATTTATACCTGTACATGTTGTAGTGTGGGCACTAGCTAATTCAGAGTGAGTGATCTCATATGGAGTGTCTGCAAAATGTTTCTTTAGTGTGATGTTCCTTACAAATTTGTTGATGTCAATGAGTGTTTGGAAAATGTCAAAGCTTGTGGTAGGTGCAAAACCTAAACCCAGAGACAATACATCTATTTGGTCTTTAGTCAATGTAGTTGAGGATAAGTTTACCACACTATTTATTTGTATTTGGTCTGTGTGCGGTTGCCCCGTACAGGGTATCTCTCTTGGCTGTTGTAAGGTGTCCCCCCTATTCCCTGCAAAGGTGGACCTATGGGAAAAACCTGATTTAAAAGTAGCATATCTTGTGCCCCTGTGTTCCCAATATGTGTACTTATATTTGCCATGATTCAAGTTAATCAGTATATTTCCTTCTTTCAGACTGTCAGGTAAGAAATATTTTTTTTATGCATTTCCCAAAATGAAACTGACAATTTTCAAATTGACTCTTTTCTAAATTGCGGGCTGTTAGGCTCGCGGGAGCGCAAAATGCTATAATTTATTGCGTCATTCTTGGCGCAATACTTTTTTGGCGCGATAATTACGTTTGTTGAAGTAATTTTGTCATTTCCGGCGTCTTAGTTGGCGCCGAGAGTTTTCACGCAGTTGCGTCATCTATGACGCTCGTGTTTGTTGCAGAGGTTCTTGGCGCCAAAATATATTTTGTCAGTTGTGGGCGTCATACTTGGCGCCAGATTTTTTGACATTATTTAAGTCCTTATTTCATTTTGCTTCTTGTTTCCAGAGGCTTATTTTGTTTGTATTTTTTCCCATTCCTGAAACTGTCATATAAGGAAATTGATAATTTTGCTTTATATGTTGTTTTTTCTATTACATATTGCAAGATGTCTCAATCTGAGCCTGTCTCAGAATCTAATACTGGAATCCTGCTGCCTGATGTCGGTTCTACCAAAGCTAAGTGCATTTGTTGTAAACTTGTAACTGTTCCACCGGCTGTAGTTTGTTAGTTGTCATGATAAACTTTCAAATGCAGACAATATTTCCATTAGTAGTAATCCATTACCTGTTGTTGTTCCTTCTACATCTAATGTTCAGGATATTCCTGTTAATGTGAGATAATTTGTTTCCAATTCCATTCAGAACGCTTTGTCTGTCATACCACCTTCTAATAAACGTAAAAGGTCTTTTAAAACTTCTCATAAATTTGATGAATTTTTAAATGACCGACAGCATTCTGATTTTCCTATCTCTGATGAGGATCTATTTGGTTCAGAAGATTTTGCCTCAGATATCGACACTGACAAATCTTCATACTTATTTAAAATGGAGTATATTCGTTCCTTATTAAAAGAGGTGTTGATTGCATTAGATATGGAGGAGACTAGTCCTCTTGATATTAAAACCAGTAAACGTTTAAATTCGGTTTTTAAACCTCATGTAGTTATTCCAGAGGTTTTTCCAGTTCCTGATGCTATTTCAGATGTAATTTCTAGGGAATGGAATAGACTGGGTACTTCTTTTACTCCTTCTTCAAGGTTTAAGAAACTGTATCCTTTGCCGACTGATAGATTGGAGTTTTGGGAAAAGATCCCCAAAGTTAATGGGGCCATCTCTACTCTTGCTAAACGTACTTCTATTCCTACGGCAGATAGTACTTCTTTTAAAGATCCTTTAGATAGGAAACTTGAATCTTATCTAAGTAAAGCTTATTTATGTTCAGGTCATCTTCTTAGGCCTGCTATTTCTTTGGCTGATGTTGCTGCTGCTTCAACTTTTTGGTTGGAAACTTTAGCACAACAAGTACCAGATCATAATGTGTATAGCATTGTTAAGCTAATTCAACATGCTAATAATTTAATTTTTTATGCCATTTTTGATATCATTAGAATTGATGTCAGATATATGTCTTTAGCTATTTTAGCTAGAAGAGCTTTATGGCTTAAATCTTGGAATGCTGATATGACTTCTAAATCATCGTTGCTATATCTCTCTTTCCAAGGTAATAAATTATTTGGTTCTCAGTTGGATTCTATTATTTCAACTGTCACTGGGGGGAAGGGAGCTTTTTTTGCCTCAGGATAAAAAATCTAAGGGTAAATTTATGGCTGCTAACAGTTTTCGTTCCTTTTGTCAAAATAAGGAACAGAAACCTGACCCTTCCCCTAAGGGAACGGTTTCCAATTGGAAGCCTTCTCCAGTCTGGAATAAATCCAAGCCATTTAAAAAATCAAAATCAGCCCCCAAGTCCGCATGAAGGTGTGGCCCTCATTCCAGCGCAGCTGGTAGGGGGCAGACTAAGATTTTACAAGGATGTTTGGATCAATTCAATCCAAAATCATTGGATTCAGAACATTGTTTCTCAAGGGTACAGAATAGGTTTCAAAGTAAGACCGCCTGTGAGAAGTTTCTTTCTCACGCATTCCAGTGAACCCAGTAAAGGCTCAGGCTTTCCTGAAGTGTGTTCCAGACCTGGAGTTATCTGGGGTAATTGTGCCAGTTCCTTTTCAGGAACGGGGTCTGGGGTTTTATTCAAATCTGTTCATTGTTCCAAAGAAGGAGAATTCTTTCAGACCAGTTCTGGATCTAAAAATTTTGAATCGTTATGTAAGAATACCAACTTTCAAGATGGTGACTATAAGGACTATTTAGCCTTTTGTTCAGCAAGGGCATTATATGTCCACAATAGACTTACAGGATGCATATCTTCATATTCCGATTCATCCAGATCACTATCAGTTCCTGAGATTCTCTTTTCTAGACAAGCATTACCAATTTGTTGCTCTTCCTTTTGGCCTAGCAACAGCTCCAAGGATCTTTTCAAAGGTTCTCGGTGCCCTACTCTCTGTAATCAGAGAGCGGGGTATTGCAGTGTTTCCTTATTTGGACGATATCTTGGTACTTGCTCAGTCTTTACATTCTGCAGAATCTCACACAAATCAACTAGTGTTGTTTCTTCAAAGACATGGTTGGAGGATCAATTTACCAAAAAGTTCCTTGATTCCTCAGACATGGGTAACCTTTTTAGGATTCCAAATACCGTAGATTCAGAATCCATGACTTTGTCTCTAACAGACAAAAGGCGTCTGAAATTGGTTTCAGCTTGTCGGAACCTTCAGTTTCAATCATTCCCTTCAGTAGCTATGTGCATGGAGGTTTTAGGTCTCATGACGGCAGCATCGGACGCAATCCCCTTTGCTCGTTTTCACATGAGACCTCTTCAGCTTTGTATGCTGAGCCAATGGTGCAGGGATTATACAAAGATATCACAATTAATATCCTTAAATCCCAAGATTCGACTATCTCTGACTTGGTGGTTAGATCACCATCGTTTAGTTCAAGGGGCCTCTTTGTTCGTCCAGCCTGGACTGTGATCACAACAGATGCGAGTCTTTAAGGTTGGGGAGCTGTCTGGGGATCTCTGACAGCGCAGGGGGTTTGGAAATCTCAAGAGGCGAGATTACCAATCAATATTTTGGAACTCCGTGCGATTCTCAGAGCTCTTCGATTTTGGTCTCTTCGGAAGAGAGAACCGTTTATTTGTTTTCAGACAATGTCACAACCGTGGCGTATGTCAATCATCAAGGTGGGACTCACAGTCCTCAAGCTATGAAAGAAGTATCTCAGATACTTGCATGGGCAGAATCCAGCTCCTGTCTAATTTCTGCGGTCCATATCCCAGGTGTAGACAATTGGGAAGCAGATTATCTCAGTCGCCAGACTTTACATCCGGGAGAGTGGTCTCTTCACCCAGATGTGTTTTTCAGATTGTTCAGCTGTGGGGGCTTCCAGAAATAGATCTGATGGCTTCTCATCTAAACAGGAAATTTCCCAGGTATCTGTCCAGGGATCCTCAGACGGAAGCAGTGGATGCGTTGACACTTCCTTGGAGTTATCAACCTGCTTATATCTTTCCGCCTTTAGTTCTTCTTCCAAGAGTGATTTCCAAAATCATAATGGAGCGTTCGTTTGTACTGCTGGTGGCTCCAGCATGGCCACACAGGTTTTGGTATGCGGATCTTGTTCGGATGTCCAGTTGCCAACCTTGGCCACTTCCGTTAAGGCCAGACCTTCTATCTCAAGGCCCATTTTTCCATCAGGATCTCAAATCATTAAATTTGGAGGTATGGAGATTAAACGCTTAGTGCTTAGTCATAGAGGTTTCTCTGACTCAGTGATTAATACTATGTTGCAGGCTCGTAAATCTGTGTCTAGAAAGATTTATTATCGAGTTTGGAAGACTTACATTTCATGGTGTTCTTCTCATAAATTCTCTTGGCATTCTTTTAGAATTCCTAGAATTTTACAGTTTCTTCAGGATGGTTTAGATAAGGGTTTGTCTGCAAGTTCCTTGAAAGCACAAATCTCTGCTCTTTCTGTTCTGTTCCACAGAAAAATTGCTAATCTTCCTGATATTCATTGTTTTGTACAGGCTTTGGTTCGTATCAAGCCTGTCATTAAGTCAATCTCTCCTCCTTGGCGTCTTAATTTGGTTTTGAAGGCTTTACAGGCTCCTCCGTTTGAGCCTATGCATTCTCTGGACATTAAATTACTTTCTGGGAAAGTATTGTTCCTTTTGGCTCTCTCTTCTGCTGAATTATCTGCTCTTTCTTGTGAGTCTCCTTTTCTGATTTTTCATCAGGATAAGGCGGTTTTGTGGACTTCATTTAAATTTTTACCTAAAGTTGTGAATTCCAACAACATTAGTAGAGAAATGGTTGTCCCTTCGTTGTGTCCTAATCCTAAGAATTCTCTGGAGAGATCTTTACATTCTTTGGATGTGGTAAGAGCTTTGAAATATTATGTTGAAGCTACTAAAGATTTCAGAAAGACTTCTAGTCTATTTGTTATCTTTTCTGGTTCTAGGAAAGGTCAGAAGGCTTCTGCCATTTCTTTGACATCTTAGTTAAAGCTTTTGATTCATCATGCTTATTTGGAGTCGGGTAAAACCCCGCCTCAGAGGATTACGGCTCATTCTACTAGGTCAGTTTCCACTTCATGGGCTTTTAAGAATGAAGCTTCTGTTGATCAGATTTGCAAAGCAGCAACTTGGTCTTCTTTGCATATTTTTACTAAATTCTACCATTTTGATGTTTTCTCTCCTTCAGAAGCAGTTTTTGGTAGAAAAGTTCTTCAGGCAGCTGTTTCAGTTTGATTCTTCTGCTTATAATTTCAGTTTCATTATAAAGATTAAAACTTTTGATTTGGGTTGTGGATTAATTTTTCAGCGGAATTGACTGTCTTTATTTTTATCCCTCCCTCTCTAGTGACTCTTGCGTGGAGTTCCACATCTTGGGTATTTGCTATCCCATACGTCACTAGCTCATGGACTCTTGCCAATTACATGAAAGAAAACATAATTTATGTAAGAATTTACCTGTTAAATTTATTTCTTTCATATTGGCAAGAGTCCATGAGACCCACCCTTTTTTATGGTGGTTATGATTTTTTTGTATAAAGCACAATTATTCCCATTCCTTGTTGATGCTTTCGCTCCTTTCTTATCACCCCACTTCTTGGCTATTCGTTAAACTGAATTGTGGTTGTGGTGGGGGGTGTATTTATAGGCATTTTGAGGTTTGGTAAACTTTGCCCCTTCTGGTAGGAATGTATATCCCATACGTCACTAGCTCATGGACTCTTGCCAATATGAAAGAAATTAATTTATCAGGTAAATTCTTACATAAATTATGTTTTTCTGAGCAAGGGCTATGTTGACTATGCTATCAGCAAGTTCATGATTTACAAGGCCAGTGTAAGGCACAGTGCAGAATGGAAACTACTGTGTCACTTTAGGCTCTTTTTTTAACCTAATAATATTTATGCGTTGCAATCGCTGATACGAACAGCAAAAACCTAAGCTTATCGGGTACTTGCTGCAAAGGGTGAGAAACACTAGGTTAGGTAACCACAAGTTCTGAGCTGCTCATATTCCATTGAGAAAATTGTGAATATTAGCGGGTCCTGAAAACTGACATTGGGTTACCATGGGTTAAACAAAGGTGTGTGTGTGTCAGTCACAGTCAATGGGTGCTCCTGACATTAAAGGGGTTACACTTTTTTTTTTAAACAAATCAAGTGTCTTTATTTTCAAAATATTACAATGAGCACAAAGAGATAGTTTTATCACAGAATTGTTATTTACATATATTACAATATGTATAGAGTGAAACTGAAAAGCTTGCATGCTTTATTAGAAAAGTAATATTAATAAATCCATACATTGTAATAATGTACCATATAATAAAAGTAAGAACATTCCATCAACAAGTCTCATGGCAAACATGTGGACAATTTTGTAGAATCAGTTTTAGTTGTATAAATACTTTATAATCCAATGCGCTTTCGCCATTTTTTGAATGTGTAAACTATTAGCGAATGCTGTGCCAAATTAACTGGCTCATGATTTGATTGGTGGCCAA
>NC_069500.1:373683005-373755505 GCF_027579735.1 Bombina bombina
AAGTTACATAACAAGTAAGCTCCACGATGGCGTCGCCCAGTGTGAAGATGCAGAGCTTCATGAACTGATACTTGTAAGGGGTTAAAATAAGAAAATAATTTTGAAGAGAGCTGATGGCACAGTAGGAAACACACTAGCATGAGTGACCTGTTACTGTAATTGTACTCAGCAGTTTTATGTCCCTTTTAATATCACTGAAAAGCTGTACCTGGTTTGTGCATGAAAAAATTGCCGCAATATGGAAGCTGAATAGGCAACACTCCTTGCTGTTGCCATATGACACTTGCCTTCTTGTGAGAACCGTACCCAGTTTGGAGGTTTCAAGCAACACTTTTAACTCTTTTGCTTCAGTTATTCACTGCAATATTACTACATCTAATAGCATAATTTTACTTTCAGCATTTATCCTGTTGATATGCCACCTTCAATATATATACTCTCATATTACAGGTTCCTAACGGCTTCCAAAGAGTTAAGGCTTTACTAGAGCTGCTGAGTTATGCTAATTCTGTGACATTTTTTATGCAAATTTCTAGGACATGCATTCACTTGAATGTCTTGAAGTGGAGATTTATCTTCTCATAATGAGTGAAAATTGAATTTTATATTCCAATCTTCTGATTCCTTTCATTTCCTTATTTGTGCTTGATTATTATTATTTTTTTCCTTTTGCCCAGTGTAATTTCTTAAAGCAACTTGCTGCAGTTTTAACATTTAAAAATGAGGACCTAGCACACTAATACAATGCTCTTTTTTCATGATAATGTGAAAAATGTGCAGCTTTTGTGGTCATTTCTCTTTGATGCTTGGTTTTTATAGTTTGGCCTTTCTATATATTTTATATATTATTAGTTCCTTTTTATCACATTTACATTTTTCATGTGGAACATCATCAGTTTGCCTTTGTTAAAGGGATAGAAAGGTCATTATTCAAATGTGCATGGGTGCATTTCAGTTTTATATAGAATCAAATACCAGAAATTCTCAGAGATGGAAGTGGTGATTATTGCATCTGTGAAGACTTATTTTGTATCAAACAAGACACTGCTGACTCTGAGAAGGTCAGGTGTTTGAATACTGGTGCACCGCATGCTCAGCATATGTGCATATGTCTCCTGAAAAACAGTAATAACTTACTAGAAGCATTTTTGCTAATGAAGGTAAGTTCAAAAATTATTTTATTTAAGATTTAAATGCACCCATGGACATTTCAGTTATGACCATTCTATCCCTTTAAACTAGCAAATGAAAATACATATATATTTATAACTAAGTCAAAAAGAGCTTGACAAAAGAAAGTTGTGTAAACCTTTAAATTTTAAAGAGTATAGCTAAATTATATTATTACTAAAAGTAAAAAACATACGGCTAGATTACGAGTCTTGCGTTAGCCTTAAAAAGCAGCGTTGAGAGGTCCCAACGCTGCTTTTTTCCTACCGCTGGTATTACAAGTCTTGCAGATACAGGTGTACCGCTCACTTTTTTGGTCAGACTCGAAAATACCGCAAATCCACTTACGTCAATTGCGTATCCTATATTTTCAATGGGACTTGCATAACGCCGGTATTACAAGTCTTCCAAAAAGTGAGCGGTACAGCCTCTACTGACTGGTACCGCATTCAAAAGTCAGTAGTTAAGAGTTTAACTAAAGTGCTAAAAAGTACACTAACACCCATAAACTACCTATTAACCCCTAAACCGAGACCCCCCA
Source organism: Bombina bombina (assembly GCF_027579735.1). Lineage (NCBI taxonomy): Eukaryota > Metazoa > Chordata > Amphibia > Anura > Bombinatoridae > Bombina > Bombina bombina. Next base: position 373,684,717 of record NC_069500.1, read on the forward strand.
CATCGCAAACACTTAAAAAACACTTAAAAAATGTTTTAACCCCTAATCTGCCGAACCGGACATTGCCGCCACTATAATAAATATATTAACCCCTAAACCGCCGCACTCCCGCATTGCAAACACTAGTTAAATATTATTAACCCCTAATCTGTCCGCCCTAACATCGCCGACACCTACCTACATTTATTAACCCCTAATCTGCCCTAAACCTAAGTCTAACCCTAACCCCCCTAACTGAAATATAATTTTAATAAATCTAAATAAAATTACTCTCATTAACTAAATTATTCATATTTAAAACTAAATACTTACCTATAAAATAAACCATAAGATAGCTACAATATAACTAATAATTACATTGTAGCTAGTTTAGGGTTTATTTTTATTTTACAGGCAACTTTGTATTTATTTTAACTAGGTACAAAAGTAATTAAATAGTTATTAACTATTTAATAACTACCTAGTTAAAATAAAGACAAATATACCTGTAAAATAAAACCTAACCTAAGTTACAATTACACCTAACACTACACTATAATTAAATTAATTCCCCAAACTAAATACAATTAAATAGAATTAAATACAATTATCTAAAGTACAAAAAACAAACAAACACTAAATTACAGAAAATAATAAAATAATGACAAGTTTTCAAAACTAATTACACCTAATCTAATCCCCCTAATAAAATAAAAAAGCCCCCCAAAATAATAAAAAAACCCTACCCTATACTAAATTACAAATAGCCCTTAAAAGGGCCTTTTGCGGGGCATTGCCCAATAGTAATCAGCTCTTTTACCTGCAAAAAAAAGTACAATATCCCCCACAACATTAAAACCCACCACACACCCATCCCCCACCCACATACCCAACCCTACTCTAAAACCCACCCAATACCCCCTTAAAAAAACCTAACACTAACCCCTTGAAGGTCACCCTACCTTGAGAAGTCTTCACCCAGCCGGGCCAAAGTCCTCAACGAAGCCGGGCAAAGTGGCCCTCCAGATGGGCAGAAGAGGTCCTCCAGACGGGCAGAAGTCTTCATCAAGACGGCATCTTCTATCTTCATCCATCCGGCGCGGAGCGGGTCCATCTTCAAGACATCCGGCGCAGAGCATCCTCTTCCATCGACGTCCAACTGACGAATGAAGGTTCCTTTAAATGACGTCATCCAAGATGGCGTCCCTTCAATTCCGATTGGCTGATAGAATTCTATCAGCCAATCGGAATTAAGGTAGAAAAAATCCTATTGGCTGATGCAATCAGCCAGTAGGATTGAAGTTCAATCCTATTGGCTGATCCAATCAGCCAATAGGATTGAGCTGGCATTCTATTGGCTGATTGGATCAGCCAATAGAATGCAAGCTCAATCCTATTGGCTGATTGCATCAGCCAATAGAATTTTTTCTACCTTAATTTCCGATTGGCTGTTAGAATTCTATTAGGCAATCGGAATTGAAGGGACACCATCCTGGATAACGTCATTTAAAGGAACCTTCAGTTGGACGTCGATGGAAGAGGATGCTCCGTGTCGGATGTCTTGAAGATGGACCCGCTTCGCGCACGATGGATGAAGACTTATGCCCAGCTTGGATGAAGACTTCTGCCTGTCTGGAGGACCACTTCGCCCGGCTTTGTTGAGGACTTCTGCCTGGCTGGGTGAAGACTTCTCAAGGTAGGGTGATCTTCAAGGGGTTAGTATTAGGTTTTATTAAGGGGGTATTGGGTGGGTTTTAGAGTAGGGTTGGATGGTGGGTTTTAATGTTGGGGGGTATTGTACTTTTTTTTACAGGTAAAAGAGCTGATTACTTTGGGGCAATGCCCCGCAAAAGGCCCTTTTAAGGGCTATTTGTAATTTAGTATAGGGAAGGGCTTTTATTATTTTGGGGGGCTTTTTTTTATTTTATTAGGGGGATTGGATTAGGTGTAATTAGTTTAAAAAACTTGTAATTCTTTTATTATTTTCTGTAATTTAGTGTTTTTTTTTTCATACTTTAGATAATTGTATTTAGTTTAGGGAATTAATTTAATTATAGTGTAGTGTTAGGTGTAATTGTAACATAGGTTAGGTTTTATTTTACAGGTAAATTTGTCTTTATTTTAACTAGGTAGCTATTAAATAGTTAATAACTATTTAATAACTATTCTACCTAGTTAAAATAAATACAAAGTTTCCTGTAAAATAAAAATTAATTCCTAAAATAGCTACAATGCAACTATAAGTTATATTGTAGCTATCTTAGGGTTTATTTTATAGGTAAGTATTTAGTTTTAAATAGGAATAATTTAGTTAATGATAGTTATTTTATTTAGATTTATTTAAATTATATTTAAGTTAGGGGGGTGTTAGGGTTAGACTTAGATTTAGGGGTTAATAACTTTTTAATATAGTGGCAGCGACATTGGGGGTGGCAGATTAGGGGTTAATAAGTGTAGGTAGGTTGCGGCGACATTGGGGGTGGCAGATTAGGGGTAAATAAATGTAATGTAGGTGTCGGCGATGTTGGAGGCAGCAGATTAGGGGTTCATAAGTATAATGTAGGTGGCGGCGGTGTCCGGAGCGGCAGATTAGGGGTTAATAATATAATGTAGGTTGCGGCGATGTCGGGGCGGCAGATTAGGGGTTAATAAGTGTAATATTAGGGGTGTTTAGATTCGGGTTTCATGTTAGGGTGTTAGGTGTAGACATAAAAAGTATTTCCCCATAGGGATCAATGGGGCTGCGTTAGGAGCTTTACACTGCTTTTTTGCAGGTGTTAGGTTTTTTTTTCCAGCCGGCTCTCCCCCATTGATTCCTATGGGGAAATCGTGCACAAGCACGTTTAGCCAGTTCACCGCTACCGTAAGCAGCGCTGGTATTGAGGTGAGATGTGGAGCTAAATTTTGCTCTACGCTCACTTTTTTGCGGCCAACGCTGGGTTTGTAAAAACCCATAATACCAGCGCTGTCTGTAGGTGAGCGGTGAGGGAAAACTGCTCGTTAGCACCGCACAGCATTACCAACAAAACTCGTAATCTAGGCGATAGCTTTTATTAAACTTATTAAAAGAAAATGAGGTGATAGTCAGTCATTACAATTAATACAGACAATTGCCATTCAAACCATGTTAAAAACACATCGGGCCAAATTATCATTGTGCGAGCAGACATGATCCGATATTGCGGATCATGTCCGTTGCACATCAATATATGCCAACAGCATACGCTGTCGGCATTTACCATTGCACCAGCAGTTCTTGTGAACTGCTGGTGCAATGCCTCCCCCTGCAGATTCGCGGGCAATCGGCTGCTAGCAGGGGATGTCAATCAACCAGATCGTATTGGATCGGGTTGATTTCTGGCGATGTCTGTCCGCCCCCTCAGAGCAGGCGGACAGGTTATGGAGCAGCGGTCTTTAGGAGGCTCGCCGGAAACAGGTGGCATCAAGCTTTTGTCTCGGCCTAGTTTGAATAATCTGGTGCAGAGATGATATGGTGCTATATACTGAGATTCTGTGAGTTAAATCAGTCACATATGTGATTCAAATGAATGTATGCTAAACTCCTTCAATCCAGGACCTACATTATCTTTTATCTATCTGTAAACTACAAACCACTGCTAAGTATGAGGTTATAGGCTGTGAGACAAGCAATTTAAAACATGAAGATAGAGGCTCCACTGATGCATGTTTCACTAAATCTTCTTCATACAGTTTAAAAAAAATAAAAAATTCCAATGTACGTTTAATATCAGATAGGTTCAAGTTAATTTAGCTCCCGGATTAAAGGAGTTTAGCATAGATTCATTTGAATCACATACGTGGAGGATTTAACTCACAGAATCTCAGTATATAGCACCATATCACCTCTGCACCAGATTTTTCAATCTAGGCATAGACAATGTGTTTTTAATATTGTTTGAATGGTAATTGTGTTTATGAATTGTAATGACTATCACCTCATTTTCTTTTAATTAGTGCCAATAAAAGCTATGTTTCCATCTTAATATGTTAAGAGTCCACAGCTGCATTCCTTATTTGTGGGAAATACTGAACCTGGCCACCAGGAGGAGGCAAAAACACCCCAGCCAAAGGCCCAAATACCTCCCCCACTTTCTGATAACCCCAGTCATTCTTTGCCTTTCGTCACAGGAGGTTGGCAGAGAAGTGTTAGAAGATTTCGGAGTAGTCTCTTATGGAGGTTAGTACTCTTCAAGATGGAACTGGAGTTTTAAGTAGTCCTGTCAGCCTCTCAGTGAGAGCATGATGAAAGTTAAGAGTCCAGAGATGTAGGGAGAGTCTTTCTGCAATCAGCGTTGACGAGTTTCGCTGCCTGCTTTCTTCACTTGAGTCCATGTCAGAAGTGATGCTACTATCTGTCACACTTGAAGGACCGTGTTCCTGTTCCACTGCGTAGATTCTGGTAAGCCATATTTTATACATGTATGATAACGCAAGAAGACAGGGTCACAGTGTGACTCCTTTTATCTGTATAGAATCAAGGGTTAATATCTCCTTAGGGGGATTATTGAACGGGGGGGGGGATAATCATATATGTTTATTTGATTTTATGCTGCTTTTATGTGTGAGATGTTATGGGCTCATAGGCTGTTATAGAATATAGTTATACAGGTTTCACTTTCACTTTGAGAGCCATGCAGCTTACAGCTTGGTGCACTTTCTCATAGCAGGGATGGTCCTGCATTGTGCACCATGTCATTTCCTTTTTCCTGACTGGGTGTCTATCAGAGAGGAGTCCTAAATCTCTGTACTGTCTGTGTCATAGGAGGTGGCGAGTGCCCCAGCCATTGGGGTATAAGGGTGCAGTTTTTTTTAATAAAATAAGATGTTTTAATTCTCTAGTTCTCTGATTATTGCACTAGTGATGGAGGATTCTGTTACTTTAGAGGGCACTCCCTCTATTCCTAATGAGTAATTCCTGTTTATATGGTGAGGAGGCCTTAGTTCTGCCCTCTCAATTATGTTCCATATGCCTTAAAAATTTAATAATATCAAACATGTTTAATACCACGGAGCCGTCCACCTCTGAAGAGTTGTCGTCCAGTGAGGTGCTTACCCTACATTCTTAAATCTCTACACATGCAGTTTCCCATAGCATTGCTGATCCTCCTTCTGGAGGGGGCCATTTTTTCACCAGACGTTACTGTGCAGTTCAGACGGCAGTGTCTGCGGCCTTTAATGCTTTACCTCGCCCTTAAAGAGCAAGTGAAAGGTTACATATTGCACTCCTTCCCAGAGTACATCAGATAATTTATTGGATTTAACTGAGGGTTATCCCAAGATGAAGTTCTTTCTGAGACATCAGTGTGTGAACATTCTGGGTCGGAGTCTGCTGCCTCTAAACCTCCGGCTGCAAAGGAACCAGACTTTGGTTTATTAATTTGCGCTTTCTTTTAAAGGAAGTTTTTGGCGAATTCAGAGGTTCCAGAGGCTAAATTGCCTGATGAACCTATAAATTCCTAGTTTGAGGACAGGGTGGTACCTTGTCCTTCCCTGCTCCTGTTAGATGGCGAACATTATTAAGAATGAATGGGACAGGATTGGATTCATTCCCCCCTCTTCTCCCTTTAACAAATTGTCCCCTGGACTCTCAATGGAGTTGTGAGGTTCCATCCCTAAATGGGATGGCGTTATCTTCACCCTTGCTAAACGTACTACTATCCCACTTGAGGATAGTTCTTAGTTTGAAGAGCTCATGGATAAAAGATTTAAACCTCTGTTTAGAAAGATGTTTCAACATATGGAATATTTGTTTCAACCGGCGGCGGCTGTTGCCGCGGTTACTGGAGAAACTACCTTCTGGTGTGTGACTCCTTTTAAGATTTGATCGGGGTGGACGATCCCCACGACATTACTCAGAAAAGATTTACGGCCTTGAGGGTTGTTAATTATTTTATCTGTGCTGCTATTAGGCAGTTTATTCGCTTGAATGCTATGGCTTCAGCTTTTTCTGTTCAGGCCCGTCGAGTTCTGGCTGAAGTTATGGTCTGCGGATATGACTTCTAAGTCTAGACTCCTTCCCTCCCTTTAAGGGAATGATTTTGTCTGGTCCAGGCCTGGACTCTATTATCTCCACGGTCACAGGGGGGCAAGGGTGTTCTCCTACCTTAAGAGTATATGAACTAATCTAAGGGACGATTTTCGTTCTTTTCGTTTTGATAAAGCCCATGTCAGCAGTCCTCCACTAAGCCAGAGTAAGCCAAGAGCTCTTGGAAGCCGGCTCAGTCCTGGAATAAATCCAAGCAGAGCAAGAAGCCCGCCGAGTCTACGTCGGCATGAATGAGAGGTCCCTGGTCCTCTTCTGAATCGTGTAGGGGGCAGTATGTCGCTCTTTTCAGTCGCTTGGTTCAGGGACGTTCAAGGATCCATGGGTCCTGGAGGTCATAGCTCAGGGTTACAAGATAGATTTTGAGTCTCAGCCACCCAGGGGCAGATTCGTCCTGTCTTCCTGCCCAGAAAGGAGGGAAGCCTTTCTGGGGTGTGTACGGAATATGTCCTCTAGGAGTTATTGTCCTGGTGCCTATCGCAGTGAGAGGTTTGGGATACTATTCAAACCTTTTCGTGTTCCCTAAGAAGGAGGTAACTTTCCATCTGATTCTGGACCTAAAGTGCTTAAGCAGGTTTTTAAATGTTCTCTTGTTTAAGATGGAGACAATAAGGTCCATTCTTCCCCTCGTTTGAGAGGGGTAGTTCATGACCATGATAGATCTGAAGGATGCTCCCTTTTCGTACCAATCCTCAAGGACCACTTCCAGTCCCTAAGGTTTGCAATTCTGGACCAGCAGTTCCAGTTTATTGCCCTTCCATTTGGTCTAGCTAAATACATTTTTTGAAGAGTGGACCATTTGGAATATCTCCTGTCTTCTTCGTTCCCATGGATGGCAGATAATCTAGAGAGAGTTATATTGTATCAAGTACCAGGGTAGAACTCTTGGGTACTATAATAGTCTCCATTGGCAAGAGAATATTTCTAACAGGCCATAGACGTTGCAAGCTAGCTTCAACATGTCTTGCCCTCCAGATCTCCTTAAGGCCATCTGTGGCTCTGTGTATAGAGGTGATTAGTCTCATGGTGTACAGCTTGGGCATCATTTCCTTTGCCAGGTTTCACCTCAGACGGTTGCAACTGCGCATGCTGAACTAGTGGAATGGCGATCATTCGGATCTGTCTCAACAGATTTCTCTGGACAACCAATCGGGAGAATCGCTCTCTTGGTGTTTTTGGCCGGATCACTAGTCCTAAAGGACGTCCGTCTCAAGACTATCCTGGGTGATTGTAACTACGGTTGCAAGTCTGTCAGGATGGGGAACTGTTTGGGGTACCAGGAAGGTACAGGGCCTTTGGTCTCAGGAGGTAAAGCTCCCTCCTGACCTCATTTTGAATCTTCAGGTAATATACAATACTCTGAAGGCTTGGCCTCTGCTGGGTTTGTCTCAGTTAATCAGATTCCAATCAAACAATATATCCTCGGTGGCTTACATCAACCATCAGGGGGGGAATGAGAAGCTCCCTAGTTTTGAGGGAAGTATCTCGGATTCTGGTGTGGGGAGACCCGCATTTGTTTGCTGTCAGCGATCCACATTCCGGGTGTGGACAACTGGGAAGCGGATTTCCTCAGCAGACAATCCTTTTATCCGGGAGAATGGTCTCTATCCCGAGTGTTTACAAAGATTTGCAAGAGGAAGATCTTATAATGTCTCAATACCAAGCTACCCAGATAGGGGTCGAGGTACAGGGATCCTCAAGCGAAGCTAACAGATGCATTAGCGGTTCTTTGGAGGTTTAATCTAAATTATCCTTTCCGACCATTAACACTATACCTAGTGTAGTGGCTCGAGTCAAGCAGGCGTCAGTGATACTGACTTCTCCGTCTTGGCCGCAAAGGATATGGTTTGCGGATCTAGTGGGGATGTCATCATCTCCTCTGTGGAAGTTACCTTGTCTCAGGGATCTGCAGACCAAGGTCTCTTTGTTCATCAATGTCTAGATTCTCTGAGGCTGACTGCGTGGAGATTGAATGCTAAGTCCTATCCAAGAGAGGGTTTTCTGAGAGTTATCTTTACTCTCATTCAAGCTCATAAGCTGGTTGCTCGTCGCATCTATCATAAGGTGTGGAGGACCTACTTATTCTGTTCTCCAGGATAAACTGGAGAAGGGCTTTTCTGCAAGTCCCCTGAAGGCACAGATTTAGGCCCTGTCTATGTTACTGCACAATAGGTTTGCAGAGCTTCCAGATGTGCAGCCATTTATTAAGGCTCTGCTGAGATCAGACCTGTGTTTAGATCTAAGGCTCTTCCTTGGAGTTTAAATCTTGTCCTTGAGGTTTTGCAACGGGTTCTGTTGGAGCCTATGCATGAAGTAGACATTAAATTGTTTTCTTGGAAGGTTCAATCAAGATATTGTGATTCCTTTCTTATGTCCTTATCCTTCTTCGTCGAAGGAACGTTTACAACGTATTTTTGAATGTGGTTTGTGCCTTGAAGTTCTATTTCCGGGCCACAAAGGAATTTAGACAAACCTCTTTCTCTGTTTGTTCTCTTTTCCAAGAGGCGTAGGGGTCAGAGGGCCTCTTCGGCTTCCTTATCTTTTTGTCTGAGGAGTGTCATCTGTTTAGCATAGAATCGGCGAGACATAGGCCTCCTCTGAGGATTAAGGCTCATTCAATGAGAGCAGTGGTTTCCTCTTGGGTCTTCAAAAATGAGGCGAAAGGTTTAGCAGGCTGTGTTGCCCTCACATTAGGGTCCGCCTCTCTTTTTTACCTCCCGTTAGCATTCTGTGTACTCTAGAGCTTGGGTATATGTTTCCCACAAGTGAGGAATGCAGCTGTGGACTCTTCCCATACAGATGGAAATGAAATTATCAGGTAAGCATAATTTTATGTTTTTACTTTTAGTAATAATATAATTTAGCTATACTCTTTAAAATTTAAAGGTGGTTAACTACACCCCTCCACATTTGTGCAGGATTATACTATAGCTAACAACTATTCACCTTTTATTTCTGTGTATTTCACATACATACATACATATTCTATAATCATTTAATATAATTCTATATCTATTTTGTTACAAATAAAGGCCTAGATTTAGAGTTCGGCGTTAGCCGTGAAAACCAGCGTTAGAGGCTCCTAACGCTGGTTTTAGGCTACCGCCGGTATTTGGAGTCAGTGATTAAAGGGTCTAACGCTCACTTTTCAGCCGCGACTTTTCCATACCGCAGATCCCCTTACGTCAATTGCGTATCCTATCTTTTCAATTGTCTCTTCCTAAAGCCGGTATTTAGAGTCGTTTCTGAAGTGAGCGTTAGAAATCTAACGACAAAACTCCAGCCGCAGGAAAATAGCAGGAGTTAAGAGCTTTCTGGGCTAACGCCGGTTCATAAAGCTCTTAACTACTGTACCCTAAAGTACACTAACACCCATAAACTACCTATGTACCCCTAAACTGAGGTCCCCCCACATCGCCGCAACTCGATTACATTTTTTTAACCCCTAATCTGCCGACCGCAACCTACGTTATACTTATGTACCCCTAATCTGCTGCCCCTAACACCGCCGACCCCTGTATTATATTTATTAACCCCTAACCTGCCCCCCACAACGTCGCCGCCAGCTACTTACAATAATTAACCCCTAATCTGCCGACCGCAAAGCGCCGCCACCTACGTTATCCTTATGTACCCCTAATCTGCTGCCCCTAACACCGCCGACCCCTATATTATATTTATTAACCCCTAATCTGCCCCCCTCAACGTCGCCGACACCTGCCTACACTTATTAACCCCTAATCTGCCGAGCGGACCTGAGCGCTACTATAATAAAGTTATTAACCCCTAATCCGCCTCACTAACCCTATCATAAATAGTATTAACCCCTAATCTGCCCTCCCTAACATCGCCGACACCTAACTTCAATTATTAACCCCTAATCTGACGACCGGAGCTCACCGCTACTATAATAAATGGATTAACCCCTAAAACTAAGTCTAACCCTAACACTAACACCCCCCTAAATTAAATATAATTTTAATCTAACGAAATTAATTAACTCTTATTAAATAAATTATTCCTATTTAAAGCTAAATACTTACCTGTAAAATAAACCCTAATATAGCTACAATATAAATTATAATTATATTATAGCTATTTTAGGATTAATATTTATATTACAGGTAACTTGGTAATAATTTTAACTAGGTACAATAGCTATTAAATAGTTAAGAATATTTATATTACAGGTAACTTGGTAATAATTTTAACTAGGTACAATAGCTATTAAATAGTTAAGAACTATTTTATAGTTACCTAGTTAAAATAATAACAAAATTACCTGTAAAATAAGTCCTAACCTAAGTTATAATTAAACCTAACACTACCCTATCAATAAATTAATTAAATAAAATACCTACAATTACCTACAATTAACCTAACACTACACTATCAATAAATAAATTAAATACAATTGCTACAAATAACTACAATTACATAAACTAACTAAAGTACCAAAAATAAAAAAGAACTAAGTTACAAAAAATAAAAAAATATTTACAAACCTAAGAAAAATATTACAACAATTTTAAACTAATTACACCTACTCTAAGCCCCCTAATAAAATAACAAAGACCCCCAAAATAAAAAAATTCCCTACCCTATTCTAAATTAATAGAGTTAAAAGCTCTTTTACCTTACCAGCCCTGAACAGGGCCCTTTACGGGGCATGCCCCAAGAAAATCAGCTCTTTTGCCTGTAAAAAAAAACATACAATACCCCCCCCCCAACATTACAACCCACCACCCACATACCCCTAATCTAACCCAAACCCCCCTTAAATAAACCTAACACTAAGCCCCTGAAGATCTTCCTACCTTGTCTTCACCATCCAGGTATCACCGATCCGTCCTGGCATCCAGTGCTGAAGAGGTCCAGAAGAGGCTCCAAAGTCTTCCTCCTATCCGGCAAGAAGAGGACATCCGGACCGGCAAACATCTTCTCCAAGCGGCATCTTCGATCTTCTTCCATCCGGTGCGGAGCGGGTCCATCTTGAAGCAGCCGACGCGGATCCATCCTCTTCTTCCGGCGTCTCCCGACGAATGACGGTTCCTTTAAGGGACGTCATCCAAGATGGCGTCCCTCGAATTCCGATTGGCTGATAGTATCCTATCAGCCAATCGGAATTATGGTAGGAATATTCTGATTGGCTGATGGAATCAGCCAATCAGAATCAAGTTCAATCCGATTGGCTGATCCAATCAGCCAATCAGATTGAGCTCGCATTCTATTGGCTGTTCCGATCAGCCAATAGAATGCGAGCTCAATCTGATTGGCTGATTGGATCAGCCAATCGGATTGAACTTGATTCTGATTGGCTGATTCCATCAGCCAATCAGAATATTCCTACCTTAATTCCGATTGGCTGATATAATCCTATGAGCCAATCGGAATTCGAGGGACGCCATCTTGGATGACGTCCCTTAAAGGAACCGTCATTCGTCGGGAGACGCCGGAAGAAGAGGATGGATCCGCGTCGGCTGATTCAAGATGGACCCGCTCCGCACCGGATGGAAGAAGATCGAAGATGCCGCTTGGAGAAGATGTTTGCCGGTCCGGATGTCCTCTTCTTGCCGGATAGGAGGAAGACTTTGGAGCCTCTTCTGGACCTCTTCAGCACCGGATGCCAGGACGGATCAGTGATACCTGGTATGGTGAAGACAAGGTAGGAAGATCTTCAGGGGCTTAGTGTTAGGTTTATTTAAGGGGGGTTTGGGTTAGATTAGGGGTATGTGGGTGGTGGGTTGTAATGTTGGGGGGGGGTATTGTATGTTTTTTTTTACAGGCAAAAGAGCTGATTTTCTTGGGGCATGCCCCGCAAAGGGCCCTGTTCAGGGCTGGTAAGGTAAAAGAGCTTTTAAATTTATTAATTTAGAATAGGGTAGGGCATTTTTTTATTTTGGGGGTCTTTGTTATTTTATTAGGGGGCTTAGAGTAGGTGTAATTAGTTTAAAATTGTTGTAATATTTTTCTTATGTTTGTAAATATTTTTTTATTTTTTGTAACTTAGTTCTTTTTTATTTTTTGTACTTTAGTTAGTTTATGTAATTGTAGTTATTTGTAGAAATTGTATTTAATTTATTTATTGATAGTGTAGTGTTAGGTTTTATTGTAGGTAATTGTAGGTATTTTATTTAATTAATTTATTGATAGGGTAGTGTTAGGTTTAATTATAACTTAGGTTAGGACTTATTTTACAGGTAATTTTGTTATTATTTTAACTAGGTAAATATTAAATAGTTCTTAACTATTTAATAGCTATTGTACCTGGTTAAAATAATTACAAAGTTGCCTGTAAAATAAATATTAATCCTAAAATAGCTACAATGTAATTATAATTTATATTGTAGCTATATTAGGATTTATTTTACAGGTAAGTATTTAGCTTTAAATAGGAATAATTTATTTAATAAGAGTTAATTAATTTCGTTAGATTAAAATTATATTTAATTTAGGGGGGTGTTAGTGTTAGAGTTAGACTTAGCTTTAGGGGTTAATCCATTTATTATAGTAGCGGTGAGCTCCGGTCGTCAGATTAGGGGTTAATAATTGAAGTTAGGTGTCGGCGATGTTAGGGAGGGCAGATTAGGGGTTAATACTATTTATGATAGGGTTAGTGAGGCGGATTAGGGGTTAATAACTTTATTATAGTAGCGCTCAGGTCCGCTCGGCAGATTAGGGGTTAATAAGTGTAGGCAGGTGTCGGCGACGTTGAGGGGGGCAGATTAGGGGTTAATAAATATAATATAGGGTTCGGCGGTGTTAGGGGCAGCAGATTAGGGGTACATAAGGATAACGTAGGTGGCGGCGCTTTGCGGTCGGCAGATTAGGGGTTAATTATTGTAAGTAGCTGGCGGCGACGTTGTGGGGGGCAGGTTAGGGGTTAATAAATATAATATAGGGGTCGGCGGTGTTAGGGGCAGCAGATTAGGGGTACATAGGGATAATGTAAGTTGCGGCGGTTTACGGAGCGGCAGATTAGGGGTTAATAATAATATGCAGGGGTCAGCGATAGCGGGGGCGGCAGATTAGGGGTTAATAAGTGTAAGGGTAGGGGTGTTTAGACTCGGGGTACATGTTAGAGTGTTAGGTGCAGACGTAGGAAGTGTTTGCCCATAGGAAACAATGGGGCTGCGTTAGGAGCTGAACGCTGCTTTTTTGCAGGTGTTAGGTTTTTTTTCAGCTCAAACAGCCCCATTATTTCCTATGGGAGAATCGTGCACGAGCACGTTTTTGAGGCTGGCCGCGTCCGTAAGCAACTCTGGTATCGAGAGTTGCATTTGCGGTAAAAATGCTCTACGCTCCTTTTTTGGAGCCTAACGCAGCATTTTTTGGGACTCTCGATACCAGAGTTAATTTTATGGTGCGGCCAGAAAAAAGCCAGCGTAGCGTTAACAGCCCATCTACCGCCAAACTCCAAATCTAGGCCAAAGTATTTTAATCTGAACAGCTCCAGAGAAGGCTACTGGGAAATGTACATTTGCTGTGAATATAGTACAGATGCTCGTGTGCCACTACATGGGTTAGGGACAGGTGTTTGTCAGCTTGGGCACCCGTAGTGCCTCACATCTCAGAAACAAGGTCTTAATATAAATAGTGAAACACTGTTGCTAGGAAATACATATCTGATACATACTTTCTGTGTTTCTATTTTTAAATTGGACAGATTTTATTAATTTTAAAATAAAATGTTTTCATATCACTTATGCATTGTATTATGTTTGGTGAGAATAAACCACTTATTTATTACATAGAAACCACAGACTTTTATAGTTCTTAGAGTAGTACAATAAAAACATTTGTCTAGATTACGAGTTTTTCGTAGAGGCTATGCAGTGTTAACAAGCAGTTTTCTCTCACCGCTCACTTACATACAGCGCTGGTATTACAGGTTTTTACAAACCCGGCGTTAAAAGACTAGAAGTGAGCGTAGAGCAAAATTTTGCTCCTTACCGCACTCCAATACCAGCGCTGCTTAAGTCAGCGGTGAGCTGGTCGTACGTGCTCGTGCACGATTTCCCTATAGGAATCAACGGGAAGAGCCAGCTGAGAAAAAGTCTTAACACCTGCAAAAAAGCAGCGTAAATCTCAGTAACGCAGCCCCATTGATTCCTATAGGGAAATAAAATTTATGTTTACACCTAACACCCTAACATAAACCCCGAGTCTAAACACCCCTAATCTTACATTTATTAACCCCTAATCTGCCGCCCCCGACATCGCCGACACCTACATTATACTTATTAACGCCTAATCTGCCGCCCCGGACACCGCCGCCACCTACATTATATGTATTAACCACTAATCTGCTGCCCCCAACATCGTCGACACCTTCATTATTTTTATTAGCCCCTAATCTGCCGCCCCCAATATCGCCACTATAATAAACATATTAACCCCTAAACCGCTGCACTCCCGCCTCACAAACATTAGTTAAAAATTATTAACCCCCTAATCTGCCGTCCCTAACATCGCTGCCACCTACCTACATTTATTAACCCCTAATCTGCCGCCCCCAACGTCGCCGCCACTATACTAAATGTTTTAACCCCTAAACCTAAGTCTAACCCTAACTTAAATATAATTCCAATAAATCTAAATAAAAATTAATATTATTACCTAAATAATTCCTATTTAAAACTAAATACTTACCTATAAAATAAACCCTAAGCTAGCTACAATATAACTAATAGTTACATTGTATCTATCTTAGGGTTTATTTTTTATTTTAAAGGCAAGTTTGTATTTATTTTAACTATGTACAATAGTTATTAAATTGTAATTAACTATTTAATAACTACCTAGCTAAAATAAATACAAAAGTACCTGTAAAATAAAACCTAACCTAAGTTACAATAACAGCTAACACTATTTATTTATAAAATATTTTACCAGGAAGGATACATTGAGATTTCTCTCGTTTTCAAGTATGTCCTGAGATTATACTACACTATAATTAAATACATTTACTAAATTAACAACAATTAAATAAATTAAATTAAATTAGCTAAAGTACCAAAAAAACAAACACTAAATTACAGAAAATAATAAACAAATTACAAGATATTTAAACTAATTACACCTAATCTAATAGCCCTATCAAAATAAAAAAGCCCCCCCCCAATAAAAAAAAAAACCCTAGCCTAAACTAAAGTAAAACCCACCACCCAAACAACCAACCCCCCAAATAAAATACTATCTAAGAAAGCCTAAGCTCTCCATTGCCCTGAAAAGGGCATTTGGATGGTCATTGCCCTTAAAAGGGCAGTTAGCCCTATTGCAGGCCCAAACCCTAACCTAAAAATAAAACCTACCCAATACACCCTTAAAAAAACCTAACACTAACCCCCTGAAGATCGACTTACTGTTGTGAAGACCGGACATCCATTCTCAAGGAAGCGACAGAAGTCTTCATCCAACCGGGCCGAAGTCCTCAACGAAGTCAGGAGAAGTCTTCATCCAAGACGGGGGAAGTGGTCCTCCAGACGGACAGAAGTCTTCATCCAGACGGCATCTTCTATCTTCATCCATCCGACGCGGAGCGGGTCCATCTTCAAGACATCTGACGTGGAGCATCCTCGTCATCCGGAGTCTTCTTACTGAATGATGGTTCCTTTAAGTGACGTCATCCAAGATGGCATCCCTTAGATTCCGATTGGCTGATAGAATTCTATCAGCCAATCGGAATTAAGGTAGAAAAAATCCTATTGGAACAGCCAATAGAATGCGAGCTCAATCCTATTGGCTGATTGGATAAGCCAATATGATTGAACTTCAATCCTATTGGCCGATTGCATCATCCAATAGGATATTTTCTACCTTAATTCCGATTGGCTGATAGAATTCTATCAGCCAATAGGAATCTAAGGGACGCCATCTTGGATGACGTCACTTAAAGGAACCATCATTCAGTAAGAAGACTCCGGATGAAGAGGATGCTCCGCGTCGGATGTCTTGAAGATGGACCCGCTCCGCGTCGGATGGATGAAGATAGAAGATGCCGTCTGGATGAAGACTTCTTCCTGTCTGGAGGACCACTTTGCCCGGCTTGGATGAAGACTTCTCCCGGCTTCATTGAGGACTTCGGCCCGGTTGGATGAAGACTTCTGCCGCCTCCTTGAGGATGGATGTCCGGTCTTCAGAACAGTAAGTCGATCTTCAGGGGGTTAGTGTTAGGTTTTTTTAAGGGTGTATTGGGTGGGTTTTATTTTTAGGTTAGGGTTTGGGCCTGTATTAGAGCTAGCTGCCCTTTTAAGGGCAATGCCCATCCAAATGCCCTTTTCAGGGCAATGCCCTGCAAAAGGCCCTTTTAAGGGCTATTGATAGTTTAGTTTAGGCTAGGGTTTTTTTTTATTTTGGGGGGGCTTTTTTATTTTGATAGGGCTATTAGATTAGGTGTAATTAGTTTAAATATCTTGGAATTTGTTTATTATTTTCTGTAATTTAGTGGGGGGGTTTGTACTTTAGCTAATTTAATTTAATTTATTTAATTGTTGTTGATTTAGTACATTTATTTAATTGTAGTGTTAGGTGTTATTGTAACTTAGGTTAGGTTTTACTTTACAGGTAATTTTGTATTTATTTTAGCTAGGTAGTTATTAAATAGTTAATAACTATTTAATAACTATTGTACCTAGTTAAAATAAATACAAACTTGCCTGTAAAATAAAAAATAAACCCTAAGATAGCTACAATGCAACTATTAGTTATATTGTAGCTAGCTTAGGGTTTATTTTATAGGTAAGTATTTAATTTTAAATAGGAATTATTTAGGTAATAATATTAATTTTTATTTAGATTTATTTAAATTATATTTAAGTTAGAGGGTGTTAGGGTTAGACTTAGGTTTAGGGGTTAATACATTTAATATAGTGTCGGCGACGTTGGGGGTGGCAGATTAGGGGTTAATAAATGTAGGTAGGTGGCGGCGTTGTTAGGGACGGCAGATTAGGGGTTAATAATATTTAACTAGTGTTTGCGAGATGGGAGTGCGGCGGTTTAGGGGTTAATATATTTATTATAGTTGCGGCGATGTCCGGAGCGGAAGATTAGGGGTTAAACATTTTATTTTAGTATTTGCAATGCGGAAGGGCCTCGGTTTAGGGGTTAATAGGTAGTTTATGGGTGTTAGTGTACTTTTTAGCACTTTAGTTAGGAGTTTTATGTTACGGCGTTGTAGTGTAAAACTCTTAACTATTGACTTTTAAATTGCGTTAGGAATCTTGGAGGTAGAGGGTGTACCGCTCACTTTTTGGCCTCCCTGGACAGACTCGTAATATCAGCGCTATAGAAGTCCCATAGAAAAAAGACTTTACGAAGTTTACGTAAGTCGTTTTGCGGTAAGGCCAAAAAAGTGTGCGGTGCCCCTAAACCTGCAAGACTCGTAAAACCAGCGGTAGTGAAAAAGCAGCGTAATGACCTGTTAACGCTGCTTTTTCAGCCTAACGCAAAACTCTTAATCTAGCCGCTTGTTTGTAATAAGACTTATGGCTATAGCCTTTCTCATTAGGTTTTTGTTTCTGCACTTAGTGTGTTTTTAGATGAATTTCTGGCAAGTGGAAAAGTTGGAGACCAAGCCCCACAACTGGAATTTGAACAGCTGCCATTTAACCATCCTCTGTTCATCATGTACTCTTCTGGGACTACTGGAGCTCCCAAATGCATGGTTCATTCAGCAGGGGTAAGTTCTCACGTAGAAGTATCTCCAGGTATTAGAGGTAGTAATCTACAGGTTATGTTAATTATGATTTCACTGACAATATTTATTATTATTTATATTTAGGTCTTTTATTGATTACATTAAATTTAACAGTATATCTTGTCACTAGTTCACATAGCATTGCTTATGCTCGCACACATTTATAGTCACATGCACATACACAGCACTGAATAACAATGTACAATTCTGTAAGAGCAGGCGTTAACCCAATCAGAGAGCCAGCAGTGTCATGTGTGTTTTTACATTTTGCATATTAATTTTGCATTGCTTTATTAAAGTAGCCAAGCTCAGTGAATGCGTGTTTTGTTCCCTTTTATATTTGCGTTGTGACAATCT
The DNA here is from genome assembly GCF_027579735.1 of Bombina bombina. Lineage (NCBI taxonomy): Eukaryota > Metazoa > Chordata > Amphibia > Anura > Bombinatoridae > Bombina > Bombina bombina. The sequence goes on from NC_069500.1 coordinate 373,702,815, forward strand.
AGATATAAACTTACAAACTATTGTCATAGGCCTAATTCTCCTTCTAGGTAACGTCAGCATAGCAGGTGAGTGAGATGTGAAATGCACCCGCTGGGGCACAAGTCTGTCTGCTGACTTCATTGTGAAATCGCACTTACTGAACTGCTCTATTCTCAGCAATTCTCATGCAGGCGATATATACGTAGCACGTGAGATACTACAGTGCCTCTGAAATTAACTCTTACAGAACTATTCTGTGAGATTCCAGAGCCAATGTAGTTTATCTAGAAACAAGGGACCATGCATGTGATGGTTGAATTATATTTTTTTTATTCTACCATGTTACATTGGAGGTCGCACTAACCTGTGTTTTTTCCTGTTTTAGATTTTTGTTCTTACTAAGAAAATAAAATGATTACATAACACATAACAGAAAGTTAATTAATGTGGTGTTTTTTTATATATAGTGCAGCCAATATAAAAACATTACATAAGGCTCTCTGTTTATTGCCAGTAAAGCATGTAATAGAATATTCTGACCTTGGTTGTAACCTGTTAATTTGTTTTTTCTTGTGTTTTTTTTTTCTTTCTTTTTTTTTCAGGGAAGTCTCATACAACATCTAAAGGAGCACATTTTGCATGGCAACACAACCAGCAGTGACATTATCATGTATTATACAACGGTAATTCAGCAGTAAACAAAGCACTATATGACACGGCATGTTCCTCGTTATTCCTTTAGAATTCCCCTGTGAAGCAGATTGCATACAGATTCAGATTCAAATCTATTCCAAATTTATTGAAAACCCTTTGATAAGATTTTGGAATGTTAGCTATAATTCCTAAATTCTCAGAGCAAAGTGCATTAATATATGAGATTAAAACATAAATTGTTTGTTTTTTTAAATGTAAAATAGTTTAAAAACAATAAAACATTTTTTACCCTGTCCTAATTTTAAAATCTATAACACCCCAGGCTTAGGTATGTATCTATTTGTTTTGACCATACAATAAAATAGAATAAAAGGGAAATTTTTGTGAACTAAAATATTTATGGATGTTTTAAAATTAAGACTTTGTACTCATTGGCTCCCATTACTGGCTATTTTTAAAGCCTTGCAAAAATATTGTCTGCAAGGTTGGGTTTTGTTTGACATAATTTTCCAAGCCATTTTAATTTATTAGAAATTACAAAGGACAGAGAACATGGCTTAATTATAGAGAATGATGTTATCCGCTACAAAGATGGGTTAAAAATGCACAGTCTGGGGGGCGGAGCTGACTGCCGATGCGGCAAGACGCATAGTAAAGGAGCACCTGTTCTAAACGTGGATTTCAGTGATTTTTATACATATTTTTTTCACTCTCAAAGACTTTAACTGAGATGTAAACAAGAAGCTTCTCTGGTTTGTGCTTTTGCTGTACATGGCTGTACTTTGGAAGGCTATATGCTTCGGTGAAGCCACAAGGCTGATGGCGGGATATATGGCAAGTTGTAGCCGACACTCAATGTGACCCGTTGCTTAAGTCTGGACTGCTGCATAATTCTCACCTGAAATACTAGATAAGAGGGCTGCTTTTATAAGTTTGGACTCTGCAATAAAACCACCTGCTCTGGGATAATGGCGTTGATCCTGAAAGAAACAGAGGCTGGGATACTTACTTTGCTAGAGGAACATATTCTAAAGCTCCACTTGCTGATTGATAATTGCTTTGGCAGGGGAGATCTCGTTGCTGTTGATTGTGGTGGAGATCTGCTAGGTTCTGCTTCGGGACAGATGGACATGCTCCCATGAGGAGAAAGTGCTTGCGGGATAGAGGGGCCTGCGATTCCGACCTTTTACTCAGGGGCTGCGAGAGACAGTCAGGAAGAGATGTCTTTTGAGGGAGACGCAGCTCTGAAGATTCCCGATTTTCCCTACCTGAATACGTCTGCAAAGCTATGTGTAGCTGGATCCATGGACGAAACAGAGATGACTGTACCGCTGTGGTATTCTGAGCTTCGTATTTAAGTAAACAAGTATTTGCACATTGGTTATAAAGGTTAGCTCTAAAATTAGAGCTTGTTGCTCTTTTTTGTAGTAATCAGAAAACAACTTCTATGTAGCCTGATTAAACAATATGAGACATTTAATATATGATGAATTTGTATATTAACTACTGACTTAAGTGTTAATAAATATAAGGAATATTTAATATAATATATATCTTATGTTCAAGATATATATATATAACCGGAGGCCACAGATGAAAAAGAAATACTGACAGGCTCAGAATCTGAATTGGTAGAAACAAATGATTCTTCTTACTTCACGCAATCACACACAGCCTAAAATATTTACAAGTTCAGACATTCCACAGACATACAATGTTTGTTCATATTGGATGTTGCAGGTAATGGGAGATGTCCAATAATTCAGTATGGTAACAAAAACAAGCAGGTAAGAAGTTTAAAGGCTTTAGCATTGTTCGTATACGTTACCACCTTGAAGACCGTGATATTTCTGTTACCGCATTGGAAGATCCGTGTTTGGAGAGGCAGCGTGTGTGAATGCGGCTTACTTCCGGGTAGCGGTGAAAAAGTAGATCCGGTCGTTGAATGATCCAAAGTCGGTAATGACAAAGTAACGATTTGAGCATAAGAGATTCAAGACGCAGCTAGAGTAAACAAAGTAAACCACCTTGCACAGGATACAAGTAATAGGAGACCTGAGATAAGGAAAGCTACACCAGAGTAGCTAAGACTTCAATAATCAGGCAGTAAATGAGTGTTACAGGTAGTCCTTATATAGGGTGGAGACCAAATAGGAGGGGTATTAGTTAAAGGTATACCACATCTCCCCCCCTTCAAGGAAGCACCCCAGGGGTTTCCAAACTAGGTTTCTCAGGATAGCGGCGATGAAAATTTCGTAGAAGACGGGGAGTGCGAAGATCAGAATGAAGCTGCCAAGAGTTATCCTCCGAACCATAACCTTTCCATTTCACAAGATACTCTAACCTCTTCCTATGGATCCTAGAATCCAATACAGCTTCAACTTCATACTCCTCTCGATCATCAACGAGTATTGGAGGTGGTCGAGACAAGGAGAGAGACTGAGGTGAAGGAAGATATGGTTTTAACAGAGAGACATGAAAAGAGGGGTGAATCTTAAAATCCTGGGGAAGCTCTAATCTCACAGCATTGAGGTTGATTATTTTAGAAATCTTAAAAGGACCCAAATATTGATTTGCTAACTTTTTGCTAGGAACTGACAGTTTGAGATTCTTTGTCGAGAGTAGTACCAAATCTCCAATCTGATAAGCCGGGCTAGCAGTGTGATGGGTATCATATAACCTTTTTTGATAATCTTTAGCTTCCGAAAGATGTTTTTTCAGGATGTTAAGTCTTTCTTGTAGGGTAGTTGCGAAATCCAATGCTGAGGGAGAGTTCACTTGTTGAGAGGACAATGAAATAGTAGTAGGATGATATCCATAAGTAACGAAGAATGGGGATAGTTTAGTAGATGTAGAAGTAGTATTGTTATAACAGAATTCAGCCAAAGGTAAATAGGATGACCAGTCATCCTGCAGATGAGATATATAACAACGAAGATATTGCTCAAGGGTTTGGTTGAGTCGTTCTGTAAGGCCATTTGTCTGAGGGTGAAAAGCAGTCGAGTATCTAGAATCAATTTTGATTAACTTACATAGGGATCTCCAAAAATTAGAGGTAAACTGTGTACCACGATCAGTTATTATAACTTTGGGCAGTCCATGTAAGCGAACTATGTTGTCTAGGAAAACGTGAGCTGTAGTGAAAGCTGTAGGGAGACCTTTTAGGGGAATGTAATGAGCCAATCTTGTTAAATGATCAATGACAACTAAAATAGTATTGTAATGGTGGGATTCAGGTAACTCGACAATAAAGTCCATTGATATGGTACTCCAGGGTTTGTCAGGAATAGGCAGAGGAGATAAAAGACCTGATGGTCTTTTGTGTGTTAACTTGTTTCTGGCACAGGTATCACAATGTTTTACATAGTTTGTAATATAGGTATCCATGAGTGGCCACCAATAATTTCTCCTGGTTAGGTCTATAGTTTTAGAAATACCTGGATGGCCTGCTAGTGTCCCGTCATGGGTTTGTTTAAGAATAGAAGATCTAATTTGTTTGGGGATATATAGTTTAGAATTATGATAGAAAAGACCAGTCTTGGAATCTTTTTGACAGTCTATTCCATGTGGTGGTTCATGTTTTAATTCTTTTAAGATCTCCTCTTCTAAAGGTGTTAATAAACCTATAATTTTTTCTTTTGGAATGATTTGGTAAATTTGATTATGAGTGTCTTGTTCATGTAATCTAGAGAGGGCATCGGCTTTGGTATTTAAATGTCCTGGTCTGTAGGTTAAGAGAAAATCGAAACGATCAAAAAATATAGACCATCTTGCTTGTCTTGCAGACAAGGTCTTACTTGTTTTTAGAAATTCAAGATTTTTATGGTCAGTATAAATCTTAAAAGGTAGCTTAGAACCTTCTAATAAATGTCTCCAATGATCTAGAGCACGTTTTATAGCTAGAAGTTCTTTATCTCCTATGCTATAGTTTTTCTCAGCACTAGTTAACATTTTTGAATAGAAAGCAATAGGATGAATCTCAGTCTTGTTCTTATCTTGTTGTGATAAAACTGCACCGATACCTGAGTCGGATGCATCTACTTCAAGGATAAATTCTGAATCAAAATCTGGCATAACTAGAATGGGAGCTGTAGTAAAATTTTCTTTCAATTTATTAAAGGCAAGACTAGCGGATTCGGTCCACTTAAATCTTTGTTTTTCACTAGTGAGTGTTGTTAATGGTTTAACGATTGAAGAGAAATTTTTTATAAACTTCCTATAAAAATTCGCAAAACCAATGAATCGTTGTACAGATTTTGTGGAAGTAGGAGTAGGCCAATTTAGAATTGCTGATACCTTCTCTGGATCCATTTGAATTTTGTTGGGACTGATGATGTAACCCAAGAATTTTATTTCTGTGACATGAAAGGAACATTTTTCCAGTTTAGCATATAGTTTGTGTTCTTTTAAACGAGTTAATACCCAGCGTACATGTTTTTCATGCTCTTGAGGTGTTCTAGAATAAATTAATATGTCGTCAAGGTATATTATGACACAAACGTCTATCAGGTCACGAAAGATCTCATTTATAAAAAACTGAAAAGTTGCCGGAGCATTACTCAGACCAAAAGGCATTACATTATATTGGAAAAGGCCATATCTGGTCCTGAATGCCGTTTTCCATTCGTGACCTTCTTTAATTCTAATCAAATTATAAGCTCCCTTTAAATCTAATTTGGTGTAAATAGTTGCACCAGTTAGACGTTCCAAAAGTTCAGGTATTAAAGGTAACGGGTATCTGTTTTTTATTGTGATGTTATTTAATGCTCTATAATCAATAATAGGTCTTATGGTACCATCCTTGTTTCTTACTAGAAACATACCTGCAGCTGCAGGGGATGTGGAGTGTGAAATAAATCCCTTACGTAAATTTTCGTCTAAGTAGTTTCTTATAAACTGGAGTTCCTCTTGAGAGAGGGGATAGATCTTACCATGAGGGATTTTGGAACCAGGTATTATATCGATAGGACAGTCAAACTCCCTATGAGGTGGAAGGTTTTCTGCCTCTTTTAAATTAAATACATCTGCCAAATCCTGATAACACGAGGGTAAACCAATATCAAGTGACGCTATGGTTTGATGTGGATAACAAGTTTGGGAACAAAAAGCAGAATCTAATGTTACCTTATTTGAAACCCAATTTATGTGAGGGTTGTGTTTCTTCAACCAAGGATAGCCTAGGATGAGAGTATGCTGATGTATGGTTATGAGATCAAAAGATAAATATTCAGTGTGTCCCTGCAATGATGTTACAAGCAGGGGAATAGTATGATGTGTAATAGGTCCTTGTTCTATTAATGAACCATCTATCAGCTTAATAGATACAGGATTTTGTTTACAAATAGTAGGTATTCGATTTTTATTTACATAAGTGGAATCAATGTAATTTCCGGATGCTCCTGAATCAATTAATGCCTTGGTTTGGATATTTTTCTGGTCCCACTGTAAAGAAATAGACAAAGTCATGTGTGTATCATTAGCTATGCTGTAAATAAAGTCACTGGTTTTTTTTTTTTTACCATTCTTTTGTTTTTTCAACAAAGGACAAGTAGATACTACATGTTCTTTTTGAGCACAATATAAACAGAGATTTTCCAACCTCCTTCTAATTTTTTCCTCTGGTGGCAGAGGTCCTCTAAGTACACCAATCTCCATAGGGGTAGCACTGCCATGAGCTTTGTCATGACTTGTTGTGACTTGGTAAGGTCTTCTATATGAGGTATCATTAGAGGCCTTTTCTGCCCTCCTTTCTCTCAAACGACGATCTAAAGATGTACTTAATTTAATAAGACCATCAAGGGTATCTGGGATCTCAAGACGTGAAAGTTCATCTTTGAGTGTTTCAGATAAACCTAAACGATATTGATTTTTCAAACTGATTTCATTCCACTGAGAGTCCTCTGCCCACATCTGAAACTCAGTGGTATAATCCTCCACATTTCTCTTACCTTGTTTTAAAGACCTCAATCTCATTTCAGCATTTATTTGAGAATTTGAGTCTTGATATAGACTAGTTAAAGCAGAAAAAAAATCTTGTAATGAATCCAGGATATTGTTATTGTTTTCAAAAAACCTATTAGCCCAAGTCCTGGGTTCACCTTGTAGGAAAGATATTGTGGTACAAACTTTAATCCGCTCAGTATGATAAGTCTTAGGTCTAAGAGAAAATAATAAATTACAGGCATTCTTAAATTCCCTGAACTCAGAACGTTTCCCTGAAAAAGGTTGTGGATAATTAATATGAGGTTCAGGTGGGTCATGAGGCTTTTGTGTAACAAAATCTTTAACTATAGTTTTCAGTGCAGCATTTTCAGTCTGCACTTCTGTCACAGCTCTTGCTAAATAATCAAGTTTAAGGTAAACATTATTAAACTCCTTTTTTATTTCATTAGGATCCATAATGTTTAATTAATTCAAAATTCAGTTTTTTGGGCCTGATTATTATGTGGTATTCTGAGCTTCGTATTTAAGTAAACAAGTATTTGCACATTGGTTATAAAGGTTAGCTCTAAAATTAGAGCTTGTTGCTCTTTTTTGTAGTAATCAGAAAACAACTTCTATGTAGCCTGATTAAACAATATGAGACATTTAATATATGATGAATTTGTATATTAACTACTGACTTAAGTGTTAATAAATATAAGGAATATTTAATATAATATATATCTTATGTTCAAGATATATATATATAACCGGAGGCCACAGATGAAAAAGAAATACTGACAGGCTCAGAATCTGAATTGGTAGAAACAAATGATTCTTCTTACTTCACGCAATCACACACAGCCTAAAATATTTACAAGTTCAGACATTCCACAGACATACAATGTTTGTTCATATTGGATGTTGCAGGTAATGGGAGATGTCCAATAATTCAGTATGGTAACAAAAACAAGCAGGTAAGAAGTTTAAAGGCTTTAGCATTGTTCGTATACGTTACCACCTTGAAGACCGTGATATTTCTGTTACCGCATTGGAAGATCCGTGTTTGGAGAGGCAGCGTGTGTGAATGCGGCTTACTTCCGGGTAGCGGTGAAAAAGTAGATCCGGTCGTTGAATGATCCAAAGTCGGTAATGACAAAGTAACGATTTGAGCATAAGAGATTCAAGACGCAGCTAGAGTAAACAAAGTAAACCACCTTGCACAGGATACAAGTAATAGGAGACCTGAGATAAGGAAAGCTACACCAGAGTAGCTAAGACTTCAATAATCAGGCAGTAAATGAGTGTTACAGGTAGTCCTTATATAGGGTGGAGACCAAATAGGAGGGGTATTAGTTAAAGGTATACCACAACCGCTGTGCTTGGCTGAGTGTGTGATCCCCTTGCAGAGCGAAGATCTGGCGCTGAAACGGTCTCTAATCAAAGAGACTCCGCTTTCCCAGTTGAAAATAGTTTTGCTATTAAGTATATTGTACCCAAGGTTAGTTGTAGTAATCTAATGAGGCTAAGTTACAGATATATATATATGTATATGTATATATATATATATATATATATATACACACATATATATATATATATATATATATATATATATATATATATATATATACACACACACACACATATATCAGGGCCTTTTTCAACCTGATATAATCGTTTGCAGTTTTTTTGTACTAGTCGCCTAACAACCTTAAGTATTAAAACTAGAGGCAACTCGTTTAATGTTGCCTTTTATTTTACTAGCTATAAATAGATACTAATATCACAGTAATAACAGAGATATAACTATGTTCTTTATTTAGAATTCTTTTGACAAATGTTATAGCTTCCATTAATATACATCTCTATACATCACGACAAATGTTATAGCTTACATAAGAGATTATCCTTTGTGGTTTTCATTGGAATCTTCCACTGCAAATCTATTACATTACGGCTCTTCAGCAGCTATTATATGGTATAATTCTAACTCCTAAATGTGCAGCTACACGTTTGGAATTGTTTTTCAATTAAAGACTCTAGACTTATATGCTTATTTTATCACTAATTTTACCTACTACTTAGAGACCTAGCTGCTCATGTGTTATGATTCCTATCTGTATAATTGTGTTTTCATGTGACATATTCACCTAAACTGTTAATAACGCTAGGTAAACTATTCAGTATGCTTATCATTTTTATGTTTATAAATCCAGCACATCATTGTTTAGATGGTGGGTGTCTATACCACATGTCCCTGTACATCTCATTTCCTTACTAAGATAGGGAGAGTCCACGGCTTCATTCCTTACTGTTGGGAAATATAACAGCTGGCCACCAGGAGGAGGCAAAGACACCCCATCCAAAGGCTTAAATATCCCTCCCACTTCCTCATTACCCCAGTCATTCTTTGCCTTTTGTCACGTTAGGAGGGGGCAGAGAAGTGTCAGAAGATTTGGAGAGTCCTGAAAAAGGGTATCTGCCCTTCGAGTTAGGACTGGAGTTTTAAGTAGTCATGTCAACCTTTCAGTGAGAGTATTGATGAAAGTTAGAGTCTGGAGATGCAGGGAAAGTTTTGCTGCGAAACCATCCAGACTATTGCGAACAGCTCCTAAACAATCAGTGTTGACGAGTTTCACTGCCTGTCTTCTCTCACTCAAGTCCATGTCAGGAGCGCTGTTATAAGACTGTCACACTTGAGAGGCTGTGTTCTGTTCCACAGCATGGATCCTGGAGGTAAGATCGTATCATTTTTTTACACATAAAATGCTACAACAGGGTAACAGTGTGGCTCTTTTATACCTTGATAGGATCCAGGGTTAATATCCTCTGAAGGGGGTTTATTGAACAGTTGGGGTTAATTTATCAGTGTATTAATTATTTACATGCTGCTTTGTGTTATTTTTTCCTGGGCTGATAGACTGTGTTTTTGGCTGGAACAAACCGGTTTCACTTTTAAGTTTCACTTTTGTTTTTGAAAGTGTTGCACAGCTCCTATTACTTGCTGCACTTGTAATAACAGGGAAAGTACTGTCTTGCACTCCATGTGGTCTATGTTCATTTCCTCCATTCAAGCTGAGACTTGAACCTGAGGAGAGATGTTTCCTCTGTTAACTGTCTGGGTCTAGGAGGTGGTGAATGCCCCAGCCATTGGGAGTATAAAGTTGCAGTTTTCTATAATAAAAAAAAAACAACTTTATTTGTGTCCTTCTGTGGGTATAACCTGAGCTATGGAGGTCTCTGACATGTTAGAAGGTACTTCTTCTGTACTAAATCATACCTGTTTATATTGTGAGGAGGCTGTGGTTTTCCCGTCCACTCAATTATGTTCCACATGCCTTAACACTGTTATAAAGTCTAAGATGGGAGACAAGCCTGCTAAGGCTCTTAGTCCCTCTGAACCGTCTACCTCTCAGGACTCGGCGTCCTGTGAGATTTCTACCCTTGCTACATTATCCACTCCACATGCAGTTCCCTGTAGCACATCTAATCCTCCATCCGGAAGGGGGCTTTTTCCTGTGGACTTTGCCGCGCAGTTACAGACGGCAGTGTCTGCGGCCCTCAGTGCATTACCTCACTCTAACAAACGCAAGAGAATGGTTTAAACATAGCTCTCCTGACCCGGAGTCATCTAAATATTTATCGGATTTAGCTATTATGTCCCAGTTATCCGATGAGTTAACCTCTGTAGCTTCAGAGGGTGAACTTTCTGGGTCGGAGTCCTTAGCGTCTAAGCCTCCTGCTGTGGAAGATTCGTCCTTTAGATTTAAAATTAAGCACTTTTTTTTTTTAAATTTCCAACTTTTATTGCGCATTAAAGAAAAGATAAAATATTACAAAGAGATTTCCATTCTCCCAACATTATCATATGTTATATTCATAAGGATAAGATACAAATCTCCTTGCATTTGGTAAGTGATTTAAGTACAATTTAAACTAAACATCACAATCTACGCTGGTCTTGAAAACTATATGAGCTGTGTACATTCTGTTATATCAATTGATTGGGCCATAAAGACCCCTATGAGGGTTTGCAACCCTTAGCAAGTTCCATCACCAGCCCTTGGACTGAAGATGAAGTGGGTTTTTACATTATAAATGAGTTCTCCTCAGCCATCGAGGCCATCCGTTTCAGTTCTGTTTTGCTGTCTGTCAGAGCCTCTTGGAGGGGGGAGTAATGCGTCATCCCATACAAATTTCATGTCATGAAAGGAATTAAGTTTCTGCCTCTTTAAATAGCAATATTCCTCTATTGTCAGTAACTCGGTCGTTTTATCTATTCAACTTTGTTCCGTCAGGAGATCTTGAGTTTTCCATTTGAGTGCAATCAAGGATTTCGCTCCATTTAACCCAATTTGTAGTAACTGTCTCCTTAATTTACAGGGGAAATTTGGCAGTTTATTTAACAAAGCCGTACTAGGTGTTAACATAAAGTCTTTAGTTAGAACTTAGCAAAAGTGGGTCTCTACATGTTCCCAGAGCCGTCTCAACTTCTCGCACTCCCAGCACATGTGTCTATAGCTACCCCTAGCCTCACAGCCTCTTCAGCAGTGCTCATTAGCTGATGGGTAAATGGAGTGGATGCGTGTAGAGGTGAGATACCACCTCAGTAGGACCTTATAATTAAGTTCTAACATTTTTGGGGAGGTTGACGATTTTTTTGTGTTGCGAAATACGGATTCCCATTCTTTAGTAGTATAGGTTACCCCCAATTCCTCCTGCCACTTGGTTGTGTAGGACGGGAGATCAGTGGGATGTGTTGTCTGCAATAATATCCACATTTTTGAGAGTAAATGTGGGAGTGGTTTACCTGCCAAGCAGGTCTTTTCGAATGCCTGTCCCTCATCCAGAGTCTGAAACAGCCTTAGGAGGTGTGGTGCCAATAAGGACCTATTTTTCTTATAGTATGAGTTAGGTAAGCCATCCGGTCCTGGACTTTTCCCAGAGGGTAAGTCTGAGATGGCAGACAGAATCTCTTGGAGAGATATTGGAGTCTCCAGCTCCTCTTTGATTATGGGTTCTATTTTGGGGGTCAGCTTCTCTAATGTAATCTTGCATATTATTCTGTGTGTTCGATTGATGGCTTAGTGAAAGATTGTAAAGTTCCTTATAATATGTACCCAAGTGGTTCGCTATCTCCTTGCTATCATATATTGTTTGGCTGATGTAATCAATTTTCTCTAGCTAGGCATGGCCCTATTCTGTTACCCTCGTAAAAGAAGGTCTTTCTTATTGATAGTGCCCTCCTTTGGACATCGTTAGTTAAAACAGCATTGATTTCTTTTCTAAGCTTTGTTATGTGGGAAAGTAAGGTGTGATAGCTAGGTGAGTTTTTATGCTTGTTCTACTTGGTTTAATTGAGAGGTCAATGCTGTGATAGTAGAGTTGTAAGTTTTCGTCCAAAAGGCCTTATGTTTTATACATTCCCCCCTGATTACCGCCTTGTGTGCTTCCCAAATGTATTTAGGGTGTGTTCCAGCGATATTATTAAATTGTAAGTGTTCAGACAGGGATTTGTTAATAGCCTTATGAGTATCAGGGTAGTGGAGTAGGGAATCATCCATTCTCCTTATATATGGGACCACAGGTTTATCAGGCCATTCCAGGTGGATGCTTATAGCCGAATGATCTGACCATGGCGTCGCTTGTATATCAGAGTCTGTTAGCAGTGATAGATGTTTTCTATCAATAAACACGTAATCAATGTGAGAAAAATGTATAATTACGCTGCATCGGCTGTTGTATCCTCCACCAGTCAATCAAGCCCAACTGCAGGTAAATACTATATTTGGGTCTCTAGCCCGAGAGTGCGTGGACCTTGTAGACGTATCTAGTGAGGGATCTAGTGTGGTATTGAGATCACCCCCCATAATCAGGATTCCTTTCTTATGCTCTATTATGAGGGAAAGCAAGTGCCGGAAAAACTTATGCCTGTTACTATGTGGCGCGTACACATTAACCAGTGTAACTTATCTGTTGAAAAAGAGGCCTATTAAAATTAGTATTCTGCCATCTGTGTCAGTAACCTTGTTGTGGAGTTGGAAATGTAAATGTTTGTGGAAGAGAATGCTCACCCCATGTTTTTAATGGAGAATGAATTATGGTATCCCACAGGGAAATCCCTCGAGGTGAAAGTTGGTTCGCAGACAGATAAAAAAATGAGTCTCCTGTATAACAATTATGGAATCTGAGCATTTGGCAAAACTCTTAAAGGCAACTGATTTTTTTTGATCGGGGAGTTAAGTCGTTTTGCGATATTATATGTATTCTAGGGACAGTTATGATGGAGTCTGGAGAAGTAATGTCGTCTAAAGTATTGTTGTCTTACCTTACGGCTGAGATCCTCAAAAGGGTGGACTAGACTCAGGATATACCTTGCCTTAGTAGAAGAATCAACTGCATAACAGCTAATGGGTTGTATGGAGGGGGTGAATTTCCCCTGTAGTAAACTAAGGAGAATTAAATGTACAGTGAGGTTTTACCAGCGATAACAACAAGAAAAATAATAAAACAATAAATATAACATTATAACAAAATCCGATGGTTCACTAGGGATCATCGGGAGAGTAAGAAAATAGCTTCTCATCCTAAGGATGGAAGGAGATTGGCGGAGGGGAACTTAGGGCAGGTGTTTTTGCCAATCCACTCTATTCAGGCATTTGGAGAACAATCTGGAATATGGCATCTTTATAAGTCCTGTTTAGATTCATAAACAGTTATTAAATATTAAGGAAAACCTGCTTAGCTTTCTATAGCTCTAAGTAATTTCCTTAAAAACCGCTGGGCAAAAGCGATTCAGGGAGGCTCAGAGGATGTTGAAGCTGGTGAGGAGTGTGTAGTAGCCATGTTTTTCCTTTTCCTTGCTATTGTAGACCATTCCGCTCTCTGCTGCTTGGAAGCTGTCTTTTGTTGTTTGCACCTGTCTTCAGTATCATCAGCAAGACTTGGCAGGGAGGGTTGAGCAATTTTTAATTGTCTACAGAAGAGTTCCAAGTCCTCCGGTCCTCTATAGAGGAAGGTTTTGTCCTCTTTGAGCACTTTGATGGTGAAAGGGAATCCCCATCTGTACTGTATTCCCAGCTCCTGGAGATGAAAAGTTGGATATCTCACCTCTTTTCGCTTTGACAGCGTAATAGGGCTTAGGTCGACGTAGATCTGTAGTATATCCTCTACGAAGTGGATCAGTGATTTTTTCCTCGCAGCTTGCAGAATTTTTTCTTTTTCTGTGAATCTGCGGCAGCATAAAACAATGAGGAGAGGAATTAGGAGGTTTTGGCCTTATCCAAACTTATAGGGTCGCTCTATCCAAACTTATAGAATCGCTATCATTTTATAGGAGGAATTTGAATAGATTCTGTAGATATGAGGGCAGCTATTGAGGCAGTATCTTTTCAGGGATTCCACGGATCCGCAAGTTTTGGCGGCGCCCCCTGTTGTCGAGTTCTTCCATCTGATTTTGTAATTGGTCAATGGTTGTGTGCTGGTGTTGGAGCTCCATTGTGGTATTATCAGTATATTTATGTGTCTCTTCCAGATCCATGACTCTATTTCCTGGCTCACTAATTTCTCTCCTGATCTCGGTCAGGCTATCCTTGATTGGTCGATTATCCACAATCATGTGGTTTTCAATCTGTGTTACGAAACTGTTTATCTCCTGTTTGAGAGCTTCTGTGTCACCCCCAGATTGTGTTTCCTGACATTTAAAATATTATTGACTGTTCCGATCAGCCAATAGAATGCAAGCTCAATCTGATTGGCTGATTGGATCAGCCAATCCGATTGAACTTGAATCTGATTGGCTGATTCAATCAGCCAATCAGATTTTTCCTACCTTAATTCCGATTGGCTGATAGAATCCTATCAGCCAATTGGAATTCGAGGGACGCCATCTTGGATGACGTCACTTAAAGGAACCTTCATTCGTCGGTAGTCGTCGGTAGAAGAAGATGTTCCGCGCCGGAGGTTTTGAAGATGGAGCCGCTCCTCGTCGGATGGATGAAAATAGAAGATGCCGCTTGGATGAATATGTTTGCCGGTCCGGATGTCCTCTTCTGCCCGGATAGGATAAAGACTTCTGCCGCTCCGGATGTCTTCTTTTGGTCCATCGCTGCTCGGCTGAGTGAAGACGACTCAAGGTAGGGAGATCTTCAGGGGGTTAGTGTTAGGTTTATTTAAGGGGGGTTTGGGTTAGAGTAGGGGTATGTGGGTGGTGGGTTGTAATGCTGGGGGGTGATATTGTGTTTTTTTTATAGGCAAAAGAGCTGATTTCTTTGAGGCATGCCCCGCAAAAGCCCTTTTAAGGGCTGGTAAGGTAAAAGAGCTGTTAACTATTTTAATTTAGATTAGGGTAGGGTTTTTTTTTATTTTGGGGGCTTTGTTATTTTATTAGGGGGCTTAGAGTAGGTGTAATTAGCTTAAAATTCTTTTAATCTTTTTTTATTTTTTGTAATTTAGTTTAGTTTATTTAATTGTAGGTACTTGTAGTTAACTGATTTAATTTATTTATTGATAGTGTAGTGTTAGGTTTAATTGTAACTTAGGTTAGGATTTATTTTACAGGTAATTTTGTAATTATTTTAACTAGGTAGCTATTAAATAGTTAATAACTATTTAATAGCTATTGTACCTAGTTAAAATAAATACAAAGTTGCCTGTAAAATAAATATAAATCCTAAAATAGCTACAATATAATTATTCGTTATATTGTAGCTATATTAGGGTTTATTTTACAGGTAAGTATTTAGCTTTAAATAGGAAGACTTTAGTTAATAATATTTAATTTATTTAGTTAGATTAAAATTATATTTAATTTAGGGGGGTGTTAGGGTTAGACTTAGCTTTAGGGGTTAATATATTTATTAGAGTAACGGCGAGGTCCGGTCGGCAGATTAGGGGTTAATACTTGAAGTTAGGTGTCGGCGATGTTAGGGAGGGTAGATTATGGGTTAATGCTATTTATTATAGGGTTTGCGAGGCGGGAGTTAGGCGGTTTAGGGGTTAATACAATTATTAGAATAGCGGCGAGGTCCGGTCGGCAGATTAGGGGTTAATAAGTGTAGGTAAGGTAGCGGCGACGTTGGGGGGGCAGATTATGGGTAAATAAATATTATGTAGGTGTTGGCGATGTTAGGGGCAGCAGATTAGGGGTAGATAGTTATAATGTAGGTGGCGGCGGTGTGCGGTCGGCAGATTAGGGGTTAAAATTTTTTATTAGAGTGGTGGCGATGTGGGGGGGGCCTCGGTTTAGGGGTACATAGGTAGTTTATGGGTGTTAGTGTACTTTAGAGCACAGTAGTTAAGAGCTTTATAAACCGGCGTTAGCCCAGAAAGCTCTTAACTACTGACTTTTTTTCTGTGGCTGGAGTCTTGTCGGTAGAGGGTGTACCGCTCACTTCAGCCAAGACTCTAAATACCAGCGTTAGGAAGATCCCATTGAAAAGATAGGATACGCAAATGGCGTAAGGGGATCTGCGGTATGGAAAAGTCGCGGCTTGGAAGTGAGCGTTAGACCCTTTCCTGACTGACTCTAAATACCAGCGGGCGGTAAAAAGCAGCGTTAAGACCCCTTAACGCTGCTTTTGACGGCTAACGCAGAACTCTAAATCTAGGCGCTAGTGTCCCTTCAAGATGGAGACAATAAGGTCCATCCTTCTTTTAATTCAGGAGGGCCAGTTTATGACCACTATAGATCTGAAGGACGCTTACCTTCATGTTCCGATCCACAGGGAACACTTTCAGTTCCTGAGGTTTGCATTCCTGGACTAGCACTTCCAGTTCATTTCCCTTATGTTTGGACTAGCTACTGCTTCAAGAATCTTTACAAAGGTTCTGGGGCTCTTCTAGCCGTTGCCAGAACTCAGGATATTGCAGTAGCCCCATACTTGGACGATTCATCTTTCGAAAGAATTCTCTGAGTCCCTTCTCAGTCTTCTTCGAGCACATGGATGGGAGATAAACTTGGAAAAGAGTTCTCTTATCCCAAGTACCAGGGTGGAATTTCTGGGTTCTATAATAGACTCCATATCCATGAGGCTATTTCTAACCGACCAGAGACGTTACAAGCTAACTTCGGCATGCCTTGTCCTCCGGACATCCTTGAGTCCCTCTGTGGCTCAGTGTATGGAGGTGATTGGTCTCATGGTGTCCTGCATGGACATCATTCCTTTTGCCATGTTCTGTCTCAGACCTTTACAACTGTGCATGCTGGAACAGGGATCATTCAGATCTGTTTCAAAAGATTGTATTAGACAGCCGGTCGAGAGAATCGATCTCTTGGTGGCTCTGTCCAGATAATCTGCCTAGAGAGACATGCTTCTTAAGACCATCCTGGGAGATTGTGACTACAGACGCAAGCCTATCCGGATGTGGAGCTTTTTGGGGTGCCAGGAAGGCACAGGGGTTGTGGACTCAGGAGGAGTCCTCCCTCCCGATCAATATTTTGGAACTACGGGCAATCTTCAAGGCCTTGAAGGCTTTGCCACTTCTGGGTTCGTCCCAGTTTATCAGATTCCAATCAGACAATATAACCTTGGTGGCTTACATCAACCATCGGGGGGAACGAGAAGTTCCTTGGTGATGAAGCAAGTATCTCAGATTTTGGAGTGGGTGTTCACTGTCAGCGATCCACATTCCGGGTGTGGAGAACTGAGAGGCGGATTTTCTCAGCAGGCAATCATTCCATCTTTGCAGAGATATGCAGCAAGTGGGGGACGCCGGAGATAGATCTCATGGTGTCCTGTCTCAATACCAAGCTACCCAGGTACGGGTCGAGTTAGAGGGATCCCCAAGCGGATGCACTAGCAGTGTCCTGGAGGTTCAAACTCATATCTTTTTCCTCCATTACCGCTTCTTCCTCGAGTGGTGGCCCGCATCAAGCAGGAGCGGGTATCAGTAATCCTGATTGCTCCATTGTGGCCGCGAAGGACGTGGTTCGCAGATCTAGTGGGGATGTCATCATCTCCTCCGTGAAAGTTACCTTGTCGCAGAGAACTGCTGATACAAGGCCTATTTGTTCATCAAAATCTAGATTTTCTGAGGCTGACTGCGTGGAGATTGAACGCTTAGCCAAGAGAGGTTTCTCTGAGAGTGTCATTGATGCTCTTATTCAAGCTTGTAAACCAGTTACTCAGCGTATCTACCATACGGTGTGGAGGCCCTACTTATTCTGGTGTGAAGAGTGTGGTTTTTCCTGGCACAGAGTTAAGGTTGCCAGGATCTTCTCTTTTCTTCATGATGGGCTGGAGAAGGGCCTTTCTGCTAGTTCCATGAGGGGACAGATTTCGGCCCTGAGCTTCCAGACGTGCAGTCCTTTGATTAGGCTCTGATTAGGATCAGACCTGTGTTTAGATCTGGGGCTCCTCCTTGGAGCCTAAATCTTGTTCTTCGGGTTTTGCAACAGGTTCCATTTGAGCCTCTGCATTCGGTTGACATTAAATTGTTATCTTGGAAGGTTCTTTTTATTGGCTATTGCCTCTGCGCGCAGAGTTTCTGAGATCTCTGCTTTGCAATGTGAGCCCCCTTATCTGATTTTTCATGCACATAAGGCAGTTTTACGTACTAAATTAGGTTTTTCTTCCTAAAGTTGTGTCAGATCGCAACTTTAGTTAGGAGATTGTGGTTCCTTCCTTGTGTCCTAATCCTCCTTCATCAAAGGAACGCTTCACAATTTGGATGTGGTTAGCGCCTTGAAGTTCTTTCTTCAGGCTACTAAGGAGTTTAGACAATCTTCCTCTGTTTGTTGTCTATTCAGGGACGCGTAAGGGGCAGAAGACTACTTCAACTTCCCTATCTTTTTTGTTAAGGAGTGTCATCCGCTTAGCTTACGAGACAGCGGGACATCGGCCTCCTGAGAGGATAAAGGCTCATTCCACTACAGAAGTGGCTTCCTCTTGGGCCTTTAAGAACGAGGCCTCTATGGATCAGATTTGTAAGGTGGCTACCTGGTCCTCCTTGCATACTTTTTCAAAATTTTACAGGTTTGATGTTTTTGCTTCGGCTGAAGCAGCTTTCAGGAGAGAAGTTTTGCAGGCTGGGGTGCCCTTAGAATAGGGTCCGCCTCTTCCTTTTTGTTCTTTTTTTTTAGCATGTATATGTGTCAGCATTTTGGTGCAGCCCTTGTAAAATACATATAATATCATGTGCATTAACCTCTTTTATTGTCTCGGGGTTTGGCAGGGATTGTGTTGTTTCTAGTTGAGGTAGATTCCTGCTTACTAATACAGTCACCTGTTGCTGGGTATCCGGCCCATACCCAGTCGGCAAGGCTTGATTGGATGAGAGAATAGAAAATAGCAGTCTTTGTAGTACTAGCATATACAACTATATTTTTATACTGCAGCAACACAGTCCTTAACATATTCCACTATCATTGATAACGATTTATACCCCTGAGTTTTTCCCCCATTCATATAGGGGCCTATTTATCAAGCTCTGTATGGAACTTTAAAGACCGCTGCTCCATAACCTGTCCGCCTGCTCTGAGGAGGCAGACAGCGATCGCCAGAAATCAACCCGATCAAATACGATCGGGTTGATTGAGCCCCCTGCTAGCGCAAATCTGCAGGGGGCGATGTTGCCCCAGCAGTTCACAAGAACTGCTGGTGCAATGCTGAATGCGGAGAGCGTAATGCTGTCCACATTCAGCGATGTCTGTCGGACATGATCCACTGATCGGATCATGTCGGACAGTCATTTGATAAATAGGCCCCATAATATCTAAAACAAATGCACTTTAGCCATGAGCTAACACAAGCCACAATGTACTCTCTATCATTTCAGAAGCAGTCTTAGTCTCCGGATCTATTTAGAGGTTACCTCCATTTTGATCTTAACCTCTTAATCATTAGTATTTAAACAGATATAATGCAATAAGCCCAATAATACACCCTTTATAAACAGGCCCTATAAGAGTTATTTCATTTAGTTAATCGGCCAGACTCCTACCCTTCCCTATATAGTACTCTTGTTCTTTAAATCGTGGTTTCCCTCGATATATACTGCACTTATTAATATATATGTGTAACTAATTACCTATGCTTAAGCTACCCATATATGTTAACAGAAAATATTTTCAATTATAATTCATATTCCTTGTACTCAATATCTTTTTATTTTTTTATTTATTAATTTTCTCTTTTCACATTAATCATCATACAGAAAACAAAAAGAAGAAAAGAAAATTACATCAATATGATAAAGTCAATTACAGTGTGATGATACAATATGAACCAATAAAAGAACTACTGTAACTCCGGTTAACTTCTAACAAATGGAACGTTCAATGCTTGTATCCAAAGTAATATTACTAGTCTATACAAAGCACTCATACTATTTCCACTTGTATCTGTGCGTATGTCTTGTAATTCATTCCTAGGCTCTGTACCATTGAGGTTAACCATTGATATATTACTAGTTTTCCTAACAGTATCGTTATATGCCTAGATCATCGTGCTACTGGAAAACATCTTTCTAGTCATATAGTCATAAGAATAGTCGGAGGCCAGAACCATAAGTGATATAACAAAGAATTACATAATTATGATGAGTGCTTCCACCTCCTGAGGTCGGAGACTACATCAATATGGGAGTCAATTGAGATCCACTACTGTGTGCTCCATGCCAGTCCAGTACTCACTGTAGCGTCACCGTGTTATAATTGTCCTCAATTTTTGGGAGTCCCATTCCCCCTTGTATTGTTTCTCTATATAGTATACTACAATTTATCCTGAGCCCATACATAGGTATTAATCTGACCCTGGAGACGATGCAAGAGCCAATTGGGCAAATAAATCGGTAATGCTTGTAAAATGTATAGAATCTTTGGGAGGGTAGTCATTTTTATGGATTGTAATTCTTCCCCACCATGATAGGTTTGGTTGCCCAGTTAACAAGATCATTTTGTGTGTTATGTAGTAAGGAGTTATCATTTTTATTAAAAAGAGTAGTAGTATTTGGGGAAAGGTGTATACCCAAATATTTAATTGAGTTTGTCTGGAGTCGCAATGGGCAGATATCGGTCAGTTTATTAAAGTCTGTTTTGGAAAGAGATATGTTCAAAATCTCGGATTTCGCTTTGTTGACCGAGAAGTTAGAGAATTTGCCAAATCTATCTAACTCGACATGATTGCCGGGACCGATGTCGACGGAGATGAAATAGAAAACAGTACATCATCTGCGTACATCGCAACTTTAAAGTCATTGGGTCCTATTCGGATACCTTCAATGTCGTTGTTGCCACAGACATGGGATGCTAATATTTCCATGGACAAGGTAAGGATAGGGGACAGGGGGCATCCTTGATGTGTGCCATTTTGTATTGTGAAGGGGTCTGAAAGCATGCCGTTCACTTTCACCTTAGCGCTTGGTTGGGAATATAAACTGAAGATTCTAGTGATCATTTGAGTACCAAAGCCAAATGTAAATAGAGGAAGTTCCAATTCGTTCTATCGAACGCTTTTTCAGCGTCACTTGTGATTAATACGGAATCTATATTGTGAAATTTGGCATATTCTATTAAGGTTATAGCTCTCAGGGTATTATCTCTAGCCTCGCGTTTGGGTACAAAGCCCACCTGATCTACAGTACGTGTATTAAGTAATTTAATATAGAATTTATACGGTTAGCTAGAATTTTACTAAAGATCTTAATATCCGAGTTTAGCAATGAAATAGGGCGATAACTACTCGGGTCTTCCTGTGATTTACCGGGTTTGGGGATTACCGAAATATGCGCTAGCAACATTTCTGGTGAAAATTTGTCTGAGGAGTCAAGTTTTTAAATAGCGTCAGAAGGTGCGGGGCTAGTATATCCTTGAAGGTTTTATAATAAAGTTTGGTGAAGCCGTCTATCCTTGGGCTTTTTCCGTAGTAGTTGGGAAATTACTGTTTGGATTTCTCTCAGTGAGATGTCTAGTTTGTGTGCTTGGGTTTTGGTTAACTTGTTTATGTCCGCTGCTTCTATGCATTGTTGCATATCAATGAGGTGTTCTTTTGTGGTTGGTACTTTAAGATTATATAGTTGCTTATAAAAGTTGTTGAATTGGTTTGCTGTGTCCTTACTGTCAAAGGTATAAGTATTGTCTTGTTTTTTAATTTTATTGATAAATGTTTGACCTCTCTTTGCTCTTAGAGCTCGTGCCAGTAAGGGACCTGATCTATTACCTTTGTAAAAATATGTTTTCCTTAGTGCTAATGCTTTTTTCTGTGCTTCTTTAGTGAGAATGCTATTTATCTTTGTTTTTATATTTGTTAGCTGAGTGAGGAGACTAGAGTCTTTCTGGAAATTTTTGTGTCGGACTTCTGTCTGGAGTAACTGAGAGGTTAGTGCTTTCAATGTGGAATTGTATGTTTTTTTTCACGTATGCCTGATGTTTAATGCACTCTCCCCGTAAGACTGCCTTATGTGCTTCCCAAATGATGAGACGACATGTAAGGGTCCGAATTATATTTAAAGTATTCTGAGAGTGTTTCTGATAGAGCCTGTTTTGTCGGAGGGTGGTGCAACAGGTAATCGTCCAACTTCCATATAAAAGGATGTATAGGGTGATCCGGCCATGCCAGGTCTAATGTGATCATTGAATGATCCGACCAGGCTGTAGGCAAGATGTCAGTGTCTGAGACCAGTGAAAGACTGGATTGATCTATAAATAAATAGTCGATTCTGGAGTACATAGCCCACGGATGGGATTAAAAGGTGTAATTCCTCTGTTGAGGGTGCTGTATTCTCCAGGCGTCAACTAATCCTAACTGTTTGCAACAATGATAAACTGAGTCTGGGGATTTGGTGGAGGGTTTTGATTGTTTTGTTGATGTGTCAAGTGCTGTGTCCATTGTCACATTAAAGCCCCCCTAATATTACCATAACCTTTCATACTTCCAAAACTAAAGACAGTAGGCGTTTGAAGAAGGAGGATCTGTTAGAATTAGGGGCATATATAAGTCACTGGCCTGTTGAATAGCATACCTACCACTATAAGGATTCTGCCTTCTTTATCTGTAGTAGAGCTAATTAGTTGGAAAGGGACACTTCTATGAATGAGTATTCCCACCCCGTTCCTTTTCTTCGTGTTAGAACTGAAGTAACCCACAGGGAAATCCTTAGATGAGAATTTTAGTGTTGCTATTGTGAAAAAATGGGTTTCCTGTATAAATACAATGGAACTTTTCTGTTTTGCAAACCATCTCAGTGCAACTGAGCGTTTAGTGTGCGAATTAAGGCCCTTTGTGTTCTGAGATATTATGTGTATGAGTTTATGCATTAGTGTTAAAAATAATTATGTAGAGCCTACGTGAAGTTGTCTGTAACTCCTTACCTAGACTTGTGAGTAGAATGTAAGGGGTGTGGTCTCCGGCCTCAGCATTCCCATGTAGATGGAAAGACGCTATTCTCTGCCAAGCAATATGCTTTGTTACTTTCGCCTTACAGGGCATCACTATTAGAACATTCAAATTCGAGGTTAGCATTGAACAAATAAACAATAGAATTTTCAAACTATTAATATACACCTTAAAAAATATTAACAAATTCCTAGGCCCAGTAGGGGCCATTCTAACTAGTTACTAGAGGGGGTACTGTAGCAGCAAGACTCTGCTACTACTCCTTGAGCTGTTTAAGCATCCTTGGTTTATTGGGAGGTTAGACTCAGCTATCCCTATCCGTATGTTACGGGACCAATATATTTAAGTCTTCAATGAGACAATCTATATAGAAATTTTTTGTGAGAGCATTCTTACAGTCTACTATTCCTGAAAGGACCTAGTGCCCTATTACATAAGTGCATTTTCCAGCATCTGGTGTGTGGAGAACTTCAGGGTGGAATATAACACTGTGGCTCCGTGCAATGTGGTATTGCTGATGCCAGCTTGTTCCTACTGTAGCCCATTTCTGCCGTTGAGGCTTAGGTAACATTGGTTTGAGATTCTGTTTTCTAGCATTGGGGTCTTCTTCCTGAGGTAGCCTTGGTAGTGGTATGTTGAGCTGAGAGCAGGATTTCTCTAGGTCTTCCATATCTTTGTAAACTGCTTCTCTGTTATCCTTTGAGACTTTTAGCAGAAAAATAAACCCCCAACAATATTCCGTGTTCTCAGTGGCGGTTCTAAACAAATTTTACTGGGGGGGCAAGGTGGGGCCAGTGTTTAATCAGGGGGCACATTAAAAAACAGAAACAAATGATATATATATATATATGTGTGTATATGTGTGTATATATATATATATATATATATATATATATATATATATATATATACAAGACAATTTCCAGCTCAGCCCTCCAATGGTTAACAGCCTGGGTGCAAGAATAAAGTGCATATATAGAGAGAAGGATGCACTTGCAGGACTTTCACAAAAACCTTTTAATGTAGGAACGTTTTCGGGGTTCACAACCCCTTCATACACATACACACATCCATTCACATATATACACATATATATATATATATATATATATATATATACATACACACACACCATACGTACACATATATACACACATATCCATACACATATATACACACACATCCATACACACACATATATACACACACACACACACACACACACACACATATATATATATATATATATATATATACATATACACAAACACATATACACACACATACATACATATACACACATGCATACATACATGCGCACACACACACACATATATATATATATATTATTATGATCAATTATTTGTATAGCGCCGCCAAATTCCGTAGAGCTGGGTACAATGATGGGGGTATACAATGACAAAGATTTGTGATACAATTCCAAATATAACAAGACTAAACAAATCTAGCACAGGAGGAAGAGGGCCCTGCTCCGGAGAGCTCACAGTCTATAGGTTTAGGGTGCAGATACATAAGGTTGGGGTAGCTTGTTACATCGGTTGTATTTGCAGCAGTGAGTCAGGCAGTTCATGTACATGTATTAGCTTGGTTCGGATGCGGGATGGAGGAGAGATGGTAAGCCTCTCTGAATAGGTGGGTTTTCATATATATACACGCATAAATACATACACACACACACACATATACACACATACATACACAAACACATATACAGACATACATACATACATATACACACGCATACATACATGCGCACACACACACACACACACATATATATATATATATATATATATATATATATATATATATATATATATATATACACATAAATACATACACACACATATACACACATACATACACAAACACATATACACACACATACATACATATACACACATACACACACACACACACACACACATACACACATACATACACAAACACATATACACACATGCATACATATACACACATGCATGCATACACACACATATATATATATATATATATATATATATATATATACACATACATACATACATACATACACACACTGAGTGGAAAAAAAGAGAATTAAAAAAAGAAGACTATGCAGTTAACTAGTACTACATAGTTCAGATAGCACATTCAATGAAAATGGTGTCAAGTAATTATTTACATACATTAGAAAAATAAGGAAGCAGTTGCAAGGGGTTTGGGACGTAAAGCTCTGTGAGCTCTGTCTAATAGAATTGTTGAGTGTGTTTCTGTGTCCAGTAAAAAGCGGAAAAGATTCTGGAGATACTGTGATAGGTCTGCATTAGAGACTGCTTCTGGTATTGCTCTCACTCTCAGGTTCTGACGGCGGCCTCTGTTATCCAGATCCTCTATCTGGCTTTGGAGCTGTAAAATTTCTGTTGCTGGAGCTGCATTGTTGTTAGGTTTGTAGACTCAGATAATTCCTCTGCGTTCTCTTCAAGCTGTGATACTTTATTGCTGATGTCCATTATATCTTTTCTGACCTCCGCTAGACCATCTTTGATCACTTGGCTGACCTGAGACATGAAATTGGAGAAGTTCTTCTGAGGGCAGAGCATTTAGATCTGCTCTTGTGAGAGGGTGGTCTTCATTATGTACTGCAGTGTCTGTATCTTCTCTCTCTTCACTCATTTCTTGTTGTGGAGAAGCTGGTTGTGATGAACTTGTAGGTTCCATAGTTTTGAAGTATGCATTCATTTTTGCATTTGGAGTGGTAGTTGACTTTATTTGTTTGTCAGCTTTGGTTTGCCTTTTGCATGCCATGGTAATGTTGCATTCACTCTGTCTCAGTTAGGCTATGTGGATTCCTCAGTCTTCAGGATTTCCCTCTCTTATATCTTTGGACGAGTTTACAATGTGTTTGTTGTTAGTAGGCAGATACTGTGCAATTAGTTAGACTTTTAGAGTCATGTATGTTAGGCCACAGTCTGTGTTGTGGGTACCTTGGTGGAGTATCTTTTGACCTCTAGAGAGCTTTACTAGTGCCAGATGCTAAGTGTCCTAAATCTCTGTTTTGTACAGAGTAGGAGGGCCTTTGTAACAAATAAAGAGCTCAGCATAAGCTAAGTATAAAACTGCTGATTCCCCTGTAACTCGTATCTGTCTTATGTGGTAATTTATATTTAGATGCTCCCAACCCTCCTACGCAGGCCTTAGGTAGATGCGTTCTTCGATGTAAATGTTTCTCTCAAGGTACTGTGGATTGTAACTTTAATGTTGCTGCGTGGTAGCGGAGGTCTGTTGGCGTATGCTTTGTTAGGAGAGGGTTATATGCTGTTTGTACTGTAAGCCTTCTAAATTTGTCGGTATTTGAGTTAGGCCCTATACATATTCACTCTTCTCTTGCGTGTTCAATCCTGTATTATGCCTTATTTGTTTCCCATGTTGTCTTTCCAGTGATATAACAGGGTTTATGGCAGACCTAGTTTGGCTCTGGTCACGCTTATAGCCCGTTTATTACAGTAAGGCCTAAGGTGTATGTCGTAGCTAGCGCTATTACTGCAGCAGTGTTTGTGATGTTCCCAGACTCACTTGCTCATCTGTGCAATACTGCCTGAAGTGGCATCTCGTCTCCTGAAAATGCAGAGTCACTTTACTTTTTTGTGATGTTCCTTCTAATTCCGTTGCGGCTGACGGCTCTTTGGATATGCGTGGTCTCTGAGGCCTTAAGATGTGTTGCACCATAGACGTTCCGGATCGCGCAGTCGACCTCTGAGGGCTGGGAACGTTTTATCCTCAATCTAGGTTGTGCTGTATGTTTACTAAGTTTGATGGTCCTCATAGGGTGTAAGATCAGGTCTCCATTCAGCGTGCAGATGTCACTCAAGGAGTCAGCTTACAGAACTCTACACAAACACAACCATGCTGGTCCTCGGCCGGCTCCACCCCCCATACTCAATATTTTTATTTGGCAAATAACTTAATATTATACTCCTCCAAAAGAATTATACTTAGTTTGCTAGAAGCCCAAGAGTGGTTTCACATCCCTTTGGGAGATATAGACTTAAATTTAAAATAGAGATTTAGTACTTTTACGTTGGTTACTAAAAGCAAATCAATATGCTTGTTAAATAGTGACATTACTTATATGTTTAACAAATATACAGACCTGTACCTTTTACCTTAACTTTATCTGTAATGCAACAGATTCGATTGTGTGTTTTTCTGTTGATACAACTGATACAACTTGTTGATACAACTGATACAAGTTGATACAACTGATACAAGTTGATACAACTGATATGATCTCACTATTGCAACTGATATGATCTCACTAAAAATGAATGGGACAAGCATAAGGCTATCCTACGAACTAGATAAGTTTATACTGTTAGGTAAGGTCGTGCAGACTTGCTGGGCCTATGGCTCTTATCTGCTGTCAATATCTATGTTTCTATGTTTCTATTGTACTCGTACACCATTTACATTACTGTTTGTATATTGTATTGAATACTAAACCTCAATAAATCTATTTAAAAAAAAAATAACCCCAGATTGTTCAAAATTTTAACATTTGTGATATTCATTGTGTAATATCTAGCTCTTTGTCGCTTTGTCTCTCTTTCTCTTCCCCCACCATTGGAATCTACTGCTAATAGATATATCTTATATCTTGTAGAAATATTTGCAACTCAGTGATTTCAGTGCTAACTTTGTGTCTCTCCCTAAGGCTGGATGGATGATGTGGAATTGGCTGATCACTGCCCTATCAACTGGGGCTTCCTTGGTGCTGTATGATGGCTCTCCTCTTGTTCCCAGTCCCAATGTGCTGTGGGATCTAGTAGACCGACTGGGGTAAGTCAATTAATTCACGGCTGTGAAATTTTCATTCCGTTTAAAACCATCAAAGTTGATTAAGGGCCACAAAAAATGCAGCTTAAAATTTTTTTTCCAGCTATTTTAGACTTTATTTTAGATTTCAGTTTTCATATGGAAAAAAGCAAAGCTTCATGTGTAGGTGTAAAATTGTTTTATAATCCTGACAGGATACAATGATTATGAAATAAAAAAAGGAAAGAGAGAGCATCCCCGGCCTAAGCACTCGAAAAGTACAAACAATACACTGTCTCAAGCCCTAATAGTA
The DNA here is from genome assembly GCF_027579735.1 of Bombina bombina. Lineage (NCBI taxonomy): Eukaryota > Metazoa > Chordata > Amphibia > Anura > Bombinatoridae > Bombina > Bombina bombina. The sequence goes on from NC_069500.1 coordinate 373,730,835, forward strand.
AACAGGGTAATCAAACATAAAACATACATTTTATTAAAGAAATAAAAACTAAAACATCCATAAAAACACTTAAAAATGTCTGGTGAATCCTATCCCAAATGCCAGAGCAAAAATAAATTTGCAACCAAATCCAATAGAAATTGTTAATGAAAAGCACAAAATGGGTAACATTCCCCATTGTAGTCAGCAGCAAGATGCAAACAAATCCTAAAATTATTTTAAAATTACTGGGTATTCCCGTGAGATATTTAATATAATAGATTGGCCTCTATTTATGAAATGTCTTGCGGACAGTGGGGATCAGGTCCGCAAGACATTGCTGAATGCGGAGAGCAATACACTCTCTGCATTTAACATTGCACCAGCAGCTCACAAGAGCTGCTGGTGCAACGCCGCCCCCTGCAGACTCGCAGCCATTCGGCCGCCAGCAGGGAGCTGTCAATCAACCCGATCGTACTCGATCGGGTTGAATTGTGGCGATTCCTGTCCGCCTGCTCAGAGCAGGCGGACAGGGTTATGGAGCAGCAGTCTTTAGACCGCCAGAAACTCGCCAGAAACACGAGCTTGATAGATAGGCTCAATGTGTGTATGAAAGAGCTCATGGGCGCTTCCACACTAAGGTGCAATATAAATAAACACTGGTACTTATGGCACGGGAGTGTCTAAAAAATGCAGCTGTATCCCTAGGCTTAGTAAAGTGAAATCCCCAGTTCCACTAAACTTTGCGTGCATACAATGTTTGGCAAACGGGTGGGATAGCCCTTCCAATCCAATAGTTTGCAATGCGAAAGAATATAAATATATATATATATATATATATATATATCAAATCTGAATAATCAATCAAATACAATTTCAATATACATAAAAACTCTAAAGTCTTTTCAATAACAAGTGAGTGTTTTCTCAATAAGCTGGAATGCGAGTCCCAAGTCTATAGATTGCAAATGGCTTCACTGTCATGCAAACGAACAACGATTCCAGTGGGTGTAATGTCTACTTACAAGATTTTACCTCAATCAGTATGAGGTAAGTGTAGAGCAATCCAGGAGAACCTTAGCGTAGCACATACGAAAGCCGCCGTTGGATACGTTTTGATTTCTGTAAAATGCCTTTCGTGCTTCCTGCAGTGCAATTTACACCTATGTGTAACTCTGCAGCTGCAACTCTGCTTGTATGATAAACTGCAGTGGTCTCTCTCCCAGCTACAACCAATATACCACTATCGTGTGGAGGAAAGTTTCTAGTACTCCTACTGCACTGCAGGAAGCACGAAAGGCATTTTACAGAAATCAAAACGTATCCAACGGCGGCTATCGTATGTGCTATGCTAAGTTTCTCCTGGATTGCTCTACAATAGATATATATATATATTTATTTATTTATATATATATTCTTTTGCATTGGAAACTGCCTTAAACAGCGCTATCCCACCCCTTTGCCAAACATATAGATAGATATACCCAAAGGCCTTGGTAAGGTGAGGATCACACCAAGAACGCCTGCTACATGACATAGCCCACATGGCGTGTGTATCAACAACAATACCAATTTTTTTCGTATATATGATCTATATAGGCTGGGGCATTATAAATCCCCTATCACAGTAAGGTACTAATCTGTGGATAGCTGCTGTCCTGTTTGGTCTGATGTAATTTGTGGACAGGCGCTGTGATCACTATGTGAGCATAAACAGTTTCACAGCAATTACTCAGGCACGCTACATAGCGATTCATATATATGTAAATTTAAGTTATGTCTGTACTCAAGTTCTTATATACAATCTGTTTATACAACAGCCATAATCGGCATCACAAAATAAAGTTAGATGGTTAGGCAAATACCCTAACCATATAATGCCAATTGTTGTATTCATATGACCAACCAATCAACTGTGTGATCATAGAATAATGTTTAGTTCTCATCCAAAAAAATAAGTGTTATCCAGCCACCCTAGGTGATGTATATAAATAATGTCACAATGAATGTGCTGTAGTGGAACAGATACTTGTAAACAAAGTTGTAATGGCTGTATCACTAGCCAGTCGTTAATTTCCTACATAAGTAACAGACTTCAAAATAAAGAAAGATTACAATATCAGTGGAATAAAAAGCACCCCATACATGTAATATTCAAAGGAAAAAGCTGAATATAATTTGCACTTAAACAGTGAGGAATCAGCATCTTTAATTGGAATTTCCATTTGCTTTCTGCATGTAGCAGGGCCATGTTTATATCACCACCCCTAATGCTCTTTCCACTGAATATTACATGTATGTGGTGCTTTTTATTCCACTAATAATGTAATGATGGGTTACGTCATGATGTATCTCCAGTATGATTGGGAGGCACCGTATATTTTATTTTCAGGGCACCAATGATGCAGGGCAGAATCGGCCCTACGTGTATGCATCGTTACCGGTGACTAACAGTTAGTAACTCTAATCAGCTGTTTAAGAGTCTTAACATTTTTGTAATTTGCATGTGTGGATTGAACGATATAACTCATTAGCGTTATAGGGCGTGAAAAAGAAAGTACACCCTCTTTTAATTCTATGGTTTTACGTATCAGGACATAATACCAATCATCTGGTCTTTAGCAGGTCTTAAAATTAGGTAAATACAACCTCAGATGAACAACAACAGATGGCATATTACACAGTGTCATTATTTATGTAATAAAAATAAAGCCAAAATGGAGAAGCCATTTTTTGAAAAACTAAGTAAACCTTTACTGTTTCCATAGAAATTAAGAGGCAAAGTAGCAGCCAGGTGCTGCTAATCAAATGCCCTTAAATAAATGATCATCCGCTAGTATAACCATCTCTATAAAAGCTGATGTTTTAGCAGTTTGCTGGTCTTTAGCATTCAGGTGTGTGTTAACATCAGCAATGATCTTAGAGAGTCCATCATTCTACAGAGATTATTCACAAGTGGAAAACATTCAAGACAGTTGACAATTTTCCCAGGAGGGGACATCCCAACAAATTCACCCCAAGGTCAGACCGTATACTGCTCAGAGAAATTGCAAAAAAACAAAACAAGTTACATCTCAGACTCTACAAGCCTTAGTTAGCATGTTAAAGTTCATGACAGTAGAATTAGAAAAAGACTGAACAAGTATAGTGTGTATGGAAGGGTTGCCAGGAGAAAGTTTCTTCTCTCTAAAAAGAACATGGCAGCACAATACCCAAGATGGCGGCAACTAGGTAGAGGGGGGGAGGGTTAGAGAGCTGTTGGGGGGGGGTCAGTAACACTGCAGAATAACTATATATATATATATATATATATATATATATATATATATTAAAAAAGCCTTTTATTTTAGTACTGGCAGACTTTGTGCCAGTACTTAAGATGGCAGTAACAATTGTGAGTTGGTGGAGGGAAGAGAGCTGTTTGAGAGGGGTCAGGAAGGGATCAGGGGGTGGGATGTGTAAGGTGGGAGGTGACCTCTACATTAATGCTAAAATTAACCCTACAAGCTACCTAATTAACCCCATCACTGTTGGGCATAATACAAGTGTGGTGCGCAGGGACATTTAGCTGCCTTCTAATTACCAAAAAGCAATGCCAAACCCATATATGTATGCTATTTCTGAACAAAGGGGATCCCAGAGAAGCATTTACAACCATTTGTGCCATAATTGCACAAACTGTTTGTAAATAATTTCAGTGAGAAAACTAAAGTTTGTGAAAAAATGAACAATTTTTTTATTTGATTGCATTTGGCAGTGAAATGGTGACATGAAATATACCAAAATGGGCCTAGATCAATACTTTAGGTTGTCTACTAAAATAAAATATATACATGTGAAGGTTTATTCAGGGATTCCTGACAGATATCAGTGTTCCAATGTAACTATCGCTAATTTTGAAAAAGAAAAATGGTTTGAAAAAAGTGAAGTGCTACTTGTACTTATTGCCCTATAAAAAGAACATGTAAACATTGGGTATTTCTAAACTCAGGACAAAATTTAGACTATTTAGCATGGGTGTTTTTTGGTGGTTGTAGATGTGTAACAGATTTTGGGGGTCAAAGTTAGAAAAAGTGTGTTTCTTTTTAAAGACACGATGAGTCCACGGATCATCATCCTTACTTGTGGGATATCACCTCCTGGTCAGCAGGAGGAGGCAAAGAGCACAACAGCACAGCTGTTAAATAGCTCCTCCCTTCCCTCCCACTCCATTCATTCTCTTTGCCTGCATTACTGATAGGAAGAGGTAAAGTGAGTTGTTAGAAAAGATTTTTCAATCAAGAGTTTATTAAGTAGTACAAGATTGTGCTGCTTTGTTCTAGGGTGTAGCCGTAGTCCAGATCAGTCTCTTCAGTAGAGCTTTTGGTGGCTTTAAAGCAATGGGAACTGGTGGGACATAATTCTCACTGCGCCTCCCATACATTTATGCTGCCCTAATCTTGATAGCCTAAGCAAACTTAACTCAGGCTTCATCTTTTTCCACAGGGCTATGGGAGGGAGAGGACCTCTTAAACCTGCTGGACTGTCTTGCTGTCGGACAGCTTTAAGGTAAGTGCTGACTTTTTCTTTGTTCTGGAGATTAACAAACAGAAAAAAGACAGGGAAAAGTAGGCACTTTAAATGAAGGCATTCACATAAGGCTCAGAGGCTGGGACGCTTTATGTTGAGACATGACACTCTTTATGTTAGAGAGTTTTTTTTATTATTGACAGCACAAGTACAGGAGCACTGGGGCTGGGAGATATGCTGCATATTTGTTTCTGTGGTTTGTTTGTAATAACGGCTTATTTTTCTTATGAAGCCGGTTGTGGTATGTTTAGTGACGCCCACGATGGGCGGGGCTACTGTTTTCGCGCTGTGTTTTCTGAACTGCGCATCACTCAGCCTTCTCTTGTATATGAGGAATGGCTGAGCTACTTTGCACTTGAACCGCATGGTTTTTGCAGTGTATTAAGCAAGTGGTTAGTGCTCTATACAGCCCTGTGTATCCGGATCGTTTCTCTACATAGCAGTAGTCCGGTGGTCAGGTAGGCGCCTCAGCAGAGCTGCTGAGGTGTAAGGGGGTCTAAATTTTATTTTTGTTCCTGTCAATACGTCTTTTTACTTAGTATCAGTAAAATAGTGGACATTTTAACATTTAAAGCTACAGTAGCATTTATGTTATATTGATATTGAGAGTTACTTAGCACTTTGATTTGGGAAACGTTTTTTCTTCCTGCAAGTAAGAAAGTTTCCCTTTTAAGTCTTAAGGTGACAGTAACGTTTTTTTTGTTAAAAAAAAATAAAAATAAAAAAATTTAAAGTTAATTTTATTTGATTCAGTATGGACATTGGAGCCGTGGAAAATGTTACTTGCTCCATTTGTTTGGATGCCAATGTGGAACCACCAATTCCTTTTTGTCCCTCGTGTATTGAGAGGGCTTTAAGTTATAAAGAGAGAATTTTTCATGATCAAAATTTTTCTAAGATAGATGCTTCTCAGGACTCTAATGAAGAGAGTCAGTGTATGCCGCAGTGCCCTGTACTTCTACTCTAGCAACTGCTGGGGTTGCTTTAAAGGACATAGTTGTCTCTGGATCATCTATCCCAGGGAACCTGCTTTCGCAGACCTTCCTGGGTGATTGTGACAACAGACGCCAGCCTTTTAGGATGGGGAGCTGTCTGGAGTTCCCTAAAGACTCAGGGGGTTTGGACTCAGGCAGAGTCTGTTCTTCCTATAAACATCCTGGAACTAAGAAAGATCTTCAATGCTCTTCTGGCCTGGCTTGAGTTGGCTTCGGCCCAGTTCATCAGATTCCAGTCGGACAACATAACGACAGTGGCTTACATCAATCATCAGGGAGGAACGAGGAGTTCCTTAGCAATGACCGAGGTAGCCCGGTGGATAATCCGGTGGGTGGAGGCTCATTCTTGCAATCTGTCAGCGATCCACATCCCAGGGAGACTTTTCATCCGGGAGAGTGGGAACTCCATCCGGAAGTATTCTCCAACTTTGATTCTCAAATGGGGTCGGCCGGAGTTCGATCTCATGACATCTCGTCAGAATGCCAAGCTCCCGAGATACGGGTCGAGGGCCAGGGATCCCCAGGCGGAACTGATAGATGCTCTGGCAGTTCCTTGGTCCTTCAGCCTAGCATATCTATTTCCCCCGTTTGCACTTCTTCCTCGGGTCATTGCTCGAATCAAACAGGAAAAGGCGTCGGTGATCCTCATCGCTCCTGGTTGGCCTCGCAGGATTTGGTATACCGATCTGATGGACATGTCATCCCTGCCACCTCAGAGACTTCCGTTGCGGAAGGACCTTCTCATTCAAGGACCCTTCCTTCACCCAAATCTAGTTTCTCTGAAGCTGACTGCTTGGAGATTGAACACTTAATCCTATCCAAGTGGGGGGTTTTCGGATTCGATCATAGAGACCTTGATTCAGGCGCGTAAGCCTGTAACTTGAAAGATTTACCATAAGATATTGCGTAAATATCTTTATTGGTGTGAATCCAAGGGCTACTCATGGAGTAGAGTTAGGATTCCCAGAATTTTGTCTTTTCTCCAAGAGGTTTGGAGAAGGGTTTATCGGCAAGTTCCCTAAAGGGTCAGATTTCTGCCTTATCTATTTTGTTACACAAACGTCTGGCAGATGCCCCAGATGTACAATCTTTTTGTCAGGCCTTGGTTAGGATCAGGCCTGTGTTCAAACCAATTGCTCCTCCATGGAGTCTAAATTTAGTTCTTAAAGTTCTTCAGGGGGCTCCGTTTGAGTCTATGCATTCCTTAGATATTAAGTTGTTATCTTGGAAAGTTTTATTTCTTGTTGCTATTTCTTCAGCTTGAAGAGTGTCTGAGCTATTGGCGTTGCAATACAATTCGCCTTACCTTATTTTTCATTCAGATAAGGTAGTTTTACGTACTAAACTAGGTTTTCTTCCTAAGATTGTTTCAGACAGGAACATTAATCAGGAGATTGTTGTTCTTTCCTTGTGTCCTAATCCTTCTTCTCAGAAGGAACATCTTCTGCACAATTTGCATGTAGTCCGTGCTTTAAAATTTTACTTTCAAACGACTAAGGACTTTCGTCAATCGTCTTCTCTGTCATTTTCTCTGGAAAACGTAAGGGTCAGAAAACTACGGCTACTTCTCTTTCTTTTTGGCTGAAGAGTATCATCCGTTTTGCATATGAGACTGCTGGACAGCAGCCTCCTGAAAGAGTTACGGCCCATTTTACTAGGGTTGTTGCTTCCTCATGGGCATTCAAAAATGAAGCTTCTGTTGAACAGATTTGCAAGGCTGCAACTTGGTCTTCTCTTCACCCTTTTTCTAAATTTTATAAATTTGATACTTTTGCCTCGGTTGAGGCTGCTTTTGGGAGAAAGGTTCTTCAAGCAGTGGTGCCTTCTGTTTAGGTTCCCTGTCTTGTCCCTTCCTTATCATCCGTGTACTCTAGCTTTGGTATTGTATCCCACAAGTAAGGATGATGATTTGTGGACTCATCGTGTCTTTAAAAAGAAAATTTATGCTTACCTGATAAATTTGTTTCTTTTTAGACACGATGAGTCCACGGCCCGCCCTGTTCTTTTAAGACAGGTTGTTAATTTTTGTAAACTTCAGACACCTCTGCACCTTGGCTTTTCCTTTCTTTTCCTAACTTTGGTCGAATGACTGGAGTGGGAGGGAAGGGAGGAGCTATTTAACAGCTCTGCTGTGGTGCTCTTTGCCTCCTCCTGCTGACCAGGAGGTGATATCCCACAAGTAAGGATGATGATCCGTGGACTCATCGTGTCTAAAAAGAAACAAATTTATCAGGTAAGCATAAATTTTCTTTTTTTCCCATTTTTTCATCATATTTTATAATTGTGTTAATAGTAAATTATATGATATGATGAAAATATTTGTATCTTTAGAAAGTCCATTTAATGGCGAGAAAAACTGTATATAGTATGTGTGGCTACAGTAAATGAGTAAGAGGAAAATTACAACTAAACACAAACACAGCAGAAATATAAAAATAGCCCAAAGGTCAGAAAATTTAAGTGTTCTGGTCACTAAGGGGTTAAAGGTTAGAAAAAATGTTACAGTACATTGTCCCTTTAAGTTTAGAGAATTTTTTTTCTCCCTTCCCAAAAGGAAAACATTAAACTCCCATGCCCTCAGGCCTTAGATTCTCCTCCCCTGTTTCATTGTAATATTGCATGCTTACTGTGAATTAAATCTTCTTGCAGTAATCAATAGCTTTATGTGAATATTACTTGGTCTCTGAATGTATAAATGTTTTCTTTTCCCTATGGAATTTGTCCTAGTACATTTAGAAGATTATTTACTGTACAGTTTCATTTATTGTTTAGTATTTAACTGCCTGTTGTGGGTTTTTCTGTCTATTATATCTGTTTTATAACACTCAAGGGCCTATACTTATAAACTGATCATCATAAGAGCTTTAAAATGGGTTATAATTGCCTTGTTCTTGCCTTATATTACTTTGTTGTGTGTATTACGTTTCCTCCTAAAGATTTTCATATAGCTTATTAAACAAAAATAGCATAAGAAGATTCTGTTATGAACAGTATGATAGTCCAATAACGGCTATCCGCGTGATTGTAAGTGGCCCAAATAATCTAAGTGGCTGTTGGACCTCACTGTATTACTATCCTGTAGTCTGTAAAATACCAACACTATTGCTGAATTATAAGTATATAAAGTTAACTTTACAACTGCTCTTGTATGGTTTTACTGTACAAGATAACTGCTCCATACCAATATAATGTACAAAACCAGCACTGTTACAATGTTTTTACGTGCACAGTTCACTAAAACTCTCAAATGTCCCCAACTCGTAATTGCATACATCCTTGTGGCTATTAGAAGGTCCTTAGGTGAAGGGGTGTTTAGCCTCCTCAACACTCAGGTTCTGATGCCTCTCTGTTAGCAGATGACACATCAGGCCGAGATAGAGATAGATGAACCAAATCTTATTTAATGAGGAAAGGTATACAAATCACTGTCCTCACTATCCTCTTGCAATATGACCAGCAGGAAAGCAAAAACAGTGCTAATAGTACCTCAAAAATAATTGGAATAAAAAAAAAATATTGACAATGCCAAAACAGTTAAAAAGAATGGTTTGATCATGGCTTTTACTGGTAGAGGGATACAGTGAGTGTCAGGTTGCTTCCATCCTTTAAAATGTCAAAGTCGTCAGTTTATAACAACAAGGTCAAGCAGCAGACATTGGGAACAACAAAGCTACAGACCGTCAGCGGGTGAAAATGACTCTCCACTGTCCGGCAATTCATTTTAATGTCACTCAACAGTAGGATGACTTCAAGTGACCTACAAAAAGAAAAGCAGCTGGTGTGAAGTGCACAGAGAGGACAGTTCGAAACAGTCTCCTTGTGGCACGGCTGAAGTTGTGCAAAGTTTAAAAAAAAAAAAAATCTACATCAATGAGAAGCAAAGAAGTGCCAGGCGGAGGCTTGCAAAAGACCCTAAGGATTAGTCTATAGATGGAGTAAGGTCTTCTACTCTGAGTCCAATTTTCAGCTTTGCCCAACACCTGGTTGTCTAATGGTAAGAAAGAGACCTATAAGCCACAGTGCCTTGCGCCCACTGTGCAATTTGGTGCAGGATCAGTGATGATCCAGGGGTGCTTCAGCAAGGCTGTAATCAGGCAGATTTATATTTGTGAAGGAAGCTTTTATCAAGCCACGTGCAAGGTTATCTTGAAAGAAAACTTGCTTCCTTCTGCTCTGGCAATGTTCCCCAACTCTAAGGATTGTGTTTTTTTCAGCAGGACAATGCTCCATGCCACACAGCGTTGGAGGACCAACAGATCAAGGCCCTGTCATGGCTAGCCCAATCTCCAGACCTGAACCCCTTTGAAAACCTCTGAAATGTGATCAAGAGGACAATGCATGATCACAAGCCATCAAAGAAAACCGAGCTGCTTGAAATTTTGCGCCAGGAGTGGCATAAAGTCACCCCCTGACCCGATTCCATCATTGAAATCACGTGATCGCATGAACGGTTGCGTCATTTAAATTTTTTACTTATTTGTTTACATTGAGCTTTGTTCCGATGTAGACAAATAGGTCCAGTCAGGAAGGGGTTAAAAATTACTATGAACTTGTTTTCTTTGCATTATTCTGAAGTCTGAAAACACTGCATCTTTATTTTGACCAGTTGTCATTTTCTGCAAATAAATGCTCTAAAATAACAATATTTTTATTTGTAATTTGAGAGAAGTTTTGTCAGTAGTTTATAGATTAAAAGATAAATGTTCTAAGGCGTGGGTGGCATTAGATTCCCATATTCTACAGATCCCTAGTGAGGGAGCATTATGCTGGACCCCTAAAAATATGAGACCCCCACAATGCCAGAATTTAGAAATACACAAAAATGTTTTTGACTCGTTCGACGGGATAATCTCATGCAGACCACATATAACAGGTATTAGATCCCCCCCCTCTTCCCTATCCCCACTAGCGCAGGTGGCTTAGGCAGAAAACATCAACGCCTGACGGAATGGGGATATATGACACCACTTATAGACTTCATTACAAATGGGAAACTTTTTTTTTAAATATGATTTTTATTGCAGTTTACAATTACAGGAAAAAAAGAAGAAACAAAAAAGAAAACACAAAGGGAACAACATTCATAAAACAAAGTAATACAATAGTCAAAGTCATCTCACAAAAAACATATTGACAATATACAGACTCTTTCTTACTCTGAAAAAAACCTAAACCTAAATTAGCCATACTTTGCTCAAAAAAAAAAAAAAAAGGTAATAACTCCCTAGCTCTCTGCCCCTGTCCTCAGAAAAAATGTTGTCTCCATAGTTCGGGATATCTATCTGAGAGTAACAGTTGTAGAAAGTCCGGTGACTTGCGAAAATACCCTAGTAACTGTAGTTGAACCTCTCTAGGCTGGCCCATGATTACTTTGTCCCATTTTTGTAGATAGTTTTTTAATTTTTTTTCCTCAAATATTAGTGGATCATATTGTTCTGTCACCATTTGGTGTTGGATATTACCTACCACAGACGCTATAGTAGGGGCATATTTATTCTTCCATACTTTTAAAATCAGTTGTCTGACTAATAAAATTACAGTATTAATCAGAGATTTATTCTGAATCTGGTCATGGACCAGAAAGAAAATAGATAGCGGGCTGAGCAAGACCTTATCGGGCAAAAATCTATTTAACCAGTATTCCACTTGTTTCCATAGTTTAATAATTTTTGGACATGTATAGAACACATGGAATAGGTCAGCCAGGGGAAATTTGCATCTATAACATGCCATCTCCCCTTTCCATTTACCCATTCTACTGGGGGTTAGGTAGGCTCTGTTCAAGAGTTTCAGATGTGATTCTCTTATTGCCATATTATTAGAAAAGTTGTTTATCCTATTTAAGCTTATTTGGAAAAGGTCTGAATCAATTTCAGGAATGTCTAGTTTCCAAATACAGACCAGACTATCTACCCTTGCCTCTGCCTCCTTAAGTATTAGTAGCCTATACATAGGTGCAATGGAGTGATCCCCTCTGGAGAATCTACTAATAATAGTATCCAATGGACCTAATTTCCAGCAGTCTCCTCCCGGATTTTTCTGATTGTAATAAAAGTGTCTGATCTGTAGATATGCAAAGAAAGATCTCCTATCTAAATTAAACTTAGGGATTCAAATGTTCTTATATGATTGGAGAGTGGATCTACCATTTGAATCAGGTAGTTCAGATTACCTGCTGACCATTTTCTAAATGCCGCAGATGTGCAGCCACTTTCAAATTCCGGATTTCCTCTGATAGGTAAGAATTTGGAGAGGGTATGATTTACCTCCAGAGACTTACAAATCTTGTGCCATGCTATAATTACATTATTTATTGTATATTTTAATGTAGGTTCTGGTAGCTTTGTATGGTGGGAGACGTGTAACAGTACTTTGAGAGCATAGGGAAATATTATGTTCTCCTCTATCTCCCTACTTGTGACATAGTTGCCTGTGGATAGCCAATCCAAGGCAATCCTAGCAAAACATGCTAGATTATAATTTATCAAGTTCGGAAAGGCGAATCCTCCCATATCTTTAGGATGCATTAATCTCGAAAGTGCAATTCGCGGTTTTTTGGGAGCCCAGAGAAAACGGGAGCAAGCTGAGTTAAATTTTTGTAAGTCTCCCTTACGTATAAATGTAGGAATATTCTGTATAACAAATAAAATTTTGGGAAGTGTTCGCATTTTAATTAATGCTATCCTTGCCGAAAGTGTAAGGGGGAGTCTACTCCAATTCTGCATCTCGGCTAGACATTTCTTCCATATATAAGAAAAATTTATGTCATACCAATCTTCTGGATTTCTTGAGAGATTTATTCCTAGATATTTAATATATTTATCAGTTAATTTAAAGGGATTCTCTAGAAGGCTATTTTTATTTTTAATTATCCATAGGATCTCAGATTTATTAAGATTTATTTTATACCCTGCGAATTTACTGAATTCTGTTAGAATGTCTACTAGGACTGGAATATTTTTGCTTGAGTTCCTTATAAAAAATAGAATGTCATCAGCATATAGTGATAGTACCACCTTATACTGTTTGATCTTAATGCCCTCCAATATTTCTCTACTCTTGATAGCAAGGGGCTCAATAGCTAGATCAAACAATAAGGGTGAAAGGGGCACATCCCTGTCTTGGCCCTTTGCAAAGAGTTATAGGGGGAGAGAGAATATTATTAATGCTGAGGTATGAGATTGGATTCTGATATAATATGGAGATATAATTATAAAAATTGCCTTTAAATCCAAAATTATTTAGGGTGGTTAATAAATGATCCCATAGGACAGAGTCAAAGGCTTTTTCTGCATCAACCGTTAATATGGCGAAATCTTGTTTTATGCCTGACCCTGTCCTACGGGATGATAGTATATATTCAATTATCGTCATAACTTTTCTTATATTTCTCTGCGCCGTTCTACCTGGGATAAACCCAGTTTGATCTGGGTGAATAACGTCTCCTATGATCTTTTTTAAGCGGACAGCTAATATGTTTGCCAAGATTTTATAGTCGCTATTAAGAAGCGAGATTGGTCTATATGAATCCATAGAATTAGGGTCCTTATCCTTTTTTAGGATAAGGGTAATATTAGATGCAGTAAAAGTTTGAGCGGGCTTAACATGAAAAAGAAAATAGTTATTAAATAGCTTGGTCAAGGTTGGGGCTATCTCCTCCAAAAGTATTTTATAAAATTCGATCGGCAATTGACCAGGACCTGGAGCTTTCCCTAGGACTGACTCGTTAACAGCCTTAAGCACCTCCTCTAATGTAATCTGGTTGTTCATTTCGGTCAGCTGAGCCTCAGATATTTTTGGGATTTTAATACTATTCCAGAACCTATTTTTTGCCTCCTGATTGACTTTAGCAGGGGAGTATATCTTTTGAAAAAATGCATAAAATTGCCTGATAATGTCCTTTGGAGCTGTATACTTTTTATCCTCTACTGTAATTGACCCTATATAATTATTTTTTTTCTTACTTTTGGAAATATTTGCTAGCATTTTTGCTGATTTTGGGGAGAAAGTGCCATATGTGGCTTTATATTTGGCATCTTCTTGTAGCTGGTTTTGGATTAGGAATACTTCCCTTTCTTTTTTAGCCTTCTGATAGGTAGTCCAGTTATCGCTATTTGGACTATCAATATATTTAATACATTTATTTTTAAGATAGTTCGTTAATTGAAGTTCCCTGGCTCTTAGCTTTCTTTTTCTCTTAACCATATAAGCCTTTATCTCGCCTCTGAGATAGGCCTTAGCGGCCTCCCAGAATATTTCTGTTTTAGAGAAATATTCGTTATTTAAAATAGCATAGTCCCTCCATTTTTGAATTAACCAATTTCTGAAATGGATATTAGAATGCATAAAGGAGGGGAAAAAAAACTTGGCATATAGACTGTCTCTTTTATTCCCCAACTGGATAGACATAGAAATAATGGCATGGTCTGATAGAACTATGTTTTTAATATCTGTCTTAATTTCTAAATGTAAGAGCCTTTCCATCACCAAAAACATATCTATTCTCGAAAATGTACGAAATGTTTTAGATTCGCATGGAAACATTTTGTCGTCCGGATGTTGGATTCTCCATATATCCCTTAATTTAAGTCCTTTTAGAAAGGAAGTCAGTATCTTGGCTTCTTTCCTAGATCTATATGAACCACTAGTCCTCAGTCTATCCAGTTGGGGGATGAACACACTATTGAAGTCCCCACCAATGATTAATTGAGCGTCTATTGATTTGATTAATTTTGAATATAATCTATCCCAAAAGTCTGGCTTACATTCGTTTGGAGCATACAAATTGCACAGAACATAGCGGCAGTCATTGATCTCTATTTCTAAAATTAGATATCTACCCTCCACATCTTTTTCTTGGGATATTAGCTGGAAGTCTAAATCCTTACTAAAAATACATGCCACTCCTCTCTTTCTTTTTACTGCTGGGGTTGCAATCACCTCCCCAATCCAACCTATTTTAAGTTTCTCTGCTTCCTGCAGGCTCAAATGAGTTTCCTGCAGGAATACAATATCTGGTTTGTATGTTTTCAAATGGTGTATTATTTTTTTCCTTTTAGCGGGGGAGGAGAAGCCCCCCACGTTCCAGGAAAGTAAATTAAGTAATTTTTTCATGTCTATTGAAATGAGCTCTTAATACTACTGAGCTCTCCCAAGGAGAGACCAGAGATAAATAACTCGTGGAAGATATAGTATGGAAAGAGAAACGAGGGGGGGGTAGAGAGACAAAAAAAAAAAAAAAAAGAAAAAGAAAGAAAGAAAGAAAAAAATTAAGAAAATAAATAACATAGTACATAGCAACCGGACTGGTATTCGTCTGCTTGAACTGTAAAAGTACATATACATATTCTGGTTATACCTTTTTATTATCCAAGAATTGTCTAACCTCCTCTGCTGTATTAACTGTGAACACGTTATTATCTAAGAAATTTTTTATTTTTGCCGGATAAATCATTGTAGCCCTAAAACCTGCATTAATCAATTGGGTACACCATGGGGCCATCAATCTCCTCTTATTAAGTGTCTCAGCAGAGAAATCTGAAAATAGAAAGATGCGTTCTTTATTTATCTCTACGACAGCTTTTTTCCTGTAGTATGATAATATTCTTTGCTTGTCTTGGAAGTTTAGAAGCTTCACTAGTACTGGTCTTTTATACTTTGTAGAGCTATCTTTTTTCGCGTTAGTGCCCAGTCTGTGAGCCCTTTCCACTACTATCTCTGTACTGCTTGGAATTTGAGAGAAGTTTTGTCAGTAGTTTATAGATTAAAAGATAAATGTTCTAAGGCGTGGGTGGCATTAGATTCCCATATTCTACAGATCCCTAGTGAGGGAGCATTATGCTGGACCCCTAAAAATCTGAGACCCCCACAATGCCAGAATTTAGAAATATACAAAATTGTTTTTGACTCGTTCGACCGGATAATCTCATGCAGACCACATATAACAGGTATTAGATCCCCCCTCTTCCCTATCCCCACTAACGCAGGTGGCTTAGGCAGAAAACATCAACGCCTGACGGAATGGGGATATATGACACCACTTATAGACTTCATTACAAATGGGAAACTTAAAAACAGGGAAGATATTAAAGATATATCAAATGGTAATTATGCGGGATGGCTTAAGTACCACCAGTTAGCCCATTTCATTCTCACTTCACCACATAAAATGGAATACCTAAGGGGACTGACAGCGTTCAAACAATTATGCAACAGAAACAAGGCAATATCACACTATCTTTCTATATCTAGGAAACTGATTCAAATGAATCAAAACTCGCAGCTCCCTACATACACTATCAGATGGCAAGAAGACTTACGATCCCCCATAAAATTAGAGCACATGGGTGGTCCTGAGAATCCTAACCTAGTGGTTTCTTAAACCTCTAAACTATCTGCCCTTGCCCTTCCATTGTTGAACTTTCCTCTACAGCTTAATAGAACCTAGAATCTTTGCTGGAGTGATCAAATGGTGAGAAATAGGGATTGGACTATGGTTATGCTGAATGTATTTCAGGCTAACAGGAGCAGGGCATCCCAACTGGTGGGAGCACGAAGAACTCTTAAAATACAGAAAGGATATGCAGTATATGTAGCAGTTTAGGGACAAAATATACTGCAGACTAGTGAGTACGAACTATTTATTGTTATCGTTTTGTTAATTTAAAGGTATCCATCTGTTAAATATATTGGAAGCAGGCAGGAAAAGAAAATTATTTGTCTGATGTAAAATCTGCTAAAACATGTCTGTAATCTTTTATGAATTTCAATAAACAGATGAAATATAAAAAAAAAAAAAAAAGAAAAGATAAATGTTCATTTTACTTCTGTCATGAGGCCTAGTTCAGTCACGCAGCGCCTGTTCTGCTGGGTTGGTCCGGTTTTGGTGCATTGTTCACTTGTTTTTCTACAAGTTTTCAGCAGCTGGGGCTCGCAGGACAGCTAGCTCAACGTTCAAATGCACTGTGGCTACTCTGTACTGTAGCAAATCGAGGGTCGCAGTTCATTCCCCGTCAAGGCCTACTCGGCCTTTCCTCCTTTCAATATTTTAAAGTTCCGCTGCGGCTCTCTCTGTTGTAGACGACATCCTGTCGGGACTGGAGTGTTTCTCTCCTGTGTGGGTTAGAGGAATGTAGGACTTGGTTCCCTTTTGCCGCCGGGTTTCTGTGCAGTTTGCCCTTGGAGTTATTGGATGTCCTTCTTGGACTGTTCCTGTTGATCTCCTCCTGTAGTTGAGACTTTGGGACTTGGTCCGTTTTCTTGCTGCTTGTCCTAAGGGAGTTAGTTGTTCCATTTCCGGGACGATGGGCTGCGTTGTCTCCTTTACCATGTGGAGACCAGCCTTTGCTTGAGTGCTTTTGGCCTTGAGGTATCCCCTTGCTTGTGGTCCTGTGGCTGTTTGAGCATCTATGGGCTCTAGTGGTGTTGTACGACTTTTAACGCCTTAGTTCCTTTTGAGCGTTGGATGTTGGCAAGGGGTGGTCTCTTCCTTGGGTCGGGACTTGCGAGTTATTCTCGTTATCCGGGTTGATCTGGATATTGCGTTGATCTCCCTGTTGGTCTGTTTTTTATATCAGACGGGGGTTAAGTTCTCGGTTATTGTCTGTTTAAACAATTGGTGGCTCGGACCTATCTTCACCCTGGAGCTTACGGTTGCTGAGGCTTCACTCAGCGTTTTCCCTTGTGGATCCCGTTGCGGGTTGTTACTGGACTTTTAGGCTCTAGGGCTGGTTCGGGGTTCCCCAGTTCCAGGGAACTTGGGCTATGGCCTTAACTCTGAATATTAGGCCTGGTCATGGTTGGCCAGGTTTACTGAGTGCCTATGTTCATTGGGCTTGACTTACGACGTTATGGTCGGGTTCTCTTGGTCAGCTTCCTGTAGTAACCTTATGGATTTACTGCTCTGCAGGCGAATAGGTTTGCAGTGTCACTGCTGCAACTATTGCACATTGGATGTGTGTTAGCAAGCTAATTTTTTAGGGGGATTTGTTCCAAGTTCGTTTGCGTTGGAGATTGATCTCTCCTTTAACCTGTGGCTTTGTGTCTTAAGGGCAGGTTTTCTGCCTTTCTGGCCCCATCCTTTTTCTTAGGGTGGGGGCTTATTCTCCTTCTTATGAAGGTGTGGTTCCTTTCTGGATTCAGGAGGTTGGAACTGAGAGTTAACTTTCAGAGAGGTGTATTCTCTCTGGGTTGTTTCGTTCTATCTGGAGTCTTGCTGGCTCCATGTCGAGACTATGTTGGGCCTTTTGCTAGATATCTTTGGGTCTACCGCCTTGTCGTCTGTTCCTAAGGAATCGGGTTGGCACCCGTGCTCTGTTGGGATGGCTGTGGCCATTCTCCCGCTCGTTTTTGAGCTGGTGTTGAGGTTCTTCTGTTCCCCTGTTTCAGATCTGCTGACGCTTGGGCTGGCCCGGTTGGGAGTAGGTTCTGAGATGCGTTGTTATCTTCAGGATCTAGGTTGGCATAGTGGCTAGCTCCCTGGGCTTGCAAGCTGAAGGTCTGGGGTTCCAATCCACCTTCGAGTTCTGGTTGTAACCTCTCATTCTTGGGGGGTACAGTGGGCCTCGTTGAGGTTATGTTCTCCCCCTTTTTAAAACCTATGTGTAGGTCTGGGGGCTTAGATTGCCTAGAGTGTGCTCTCTGTCCGGGAGTTTTTTTTTTTGCAATCTGTTCTCTTGCTGGCCGCTTTTACTTCTCAGCAAGTATTCTTTCGGTGTCATCCTGATGATGGCTGCATGTTCTTTACTCAAGGTTTTTTCTGTTTCACGTTTTTTTGTGTCTGAATACTTCAGTATTCTACGTTCTGACGATGCGAGGACTCTGTCTTCAGTTGTCTTTCGGTGCTTTGCACGATGTTGAGAGAAAGTTTTCTCTGTTCTGATGCCCGGTCGTAAACCTCTGGTTTTTGCTTGGTCTGGGCGTAGCCTCCCCTTGTTTATTAGGTTCCATTTGGGTCTTTATGAGCTGGGCCCGTTATTGGGGGTTTTCCTTCTATGAATTTTGTGGTGACCTTTCGGTTTCCTTTGGTTCTTCCTTGCTCTATCCCTTTGAGGGTTTAGGCTGGTGTTCCCTTCGTTAGTGAGGGGTGTGTGGTGAGGGACCGACTGTTGGGCGATGGTGTCTCCTGGAGGACTGTTGACTCAGTTGAGTCCGATTTTGCGGTCTCTAGCTAGACTTCTGGACTATCTATGGGTCAGAGTCCTTGGGGCTTTTTCCTTTTCTAAGTTTTCTTGGCTTCGGACGAAGCAGGGTTTTTGTTGGGTAGTGGTTTCAGGCTTGGTGCCTACAGAATGGGCCGCCTATTGTTCCCTCCCGTCTTGGCATTCAGTGTCCTCTGTGGCTTGGGTATTGTTTCCACAAAATTAATAAATTATCAGGTAAGCATAATTTAAGTTTTTTTAGTGGTCTCTTAATTTTGTTTGTGTGTGTATATATGTATGTATGTGTGTGTGTGTGTGTATACAGTATATATATATATATATATATATATATATATATATATATATCATAACTTATGTAAGAACTTACCTGATAAATTAATTTCTTTCATGGTGGCGAGAGTCCACGATTTGTTACATAAATACCCCAACATCAAAGCCTATAAATACTCCACCTACCTCACTCATATCTCAGTTTAACGTATAGCCAAGAAGTGAGGTGTAAAAAAGGAGTAAGAAAAAGCCATAAAAAAAGGAACAGGAAAATAGATGTGCTCTGTTAAAAACAACCCATAATAGGGAAAGGACCTCATGGACTCTTGAAAGAAATTAATTTTATGATTCAAGTTCTTACATAAATTGTTTTCTTTCATATAGGTGGCGAGAGTCCATGATTTGTTACATATGGGGTATAATACCCAAGATGTGTAAGACCACGAGTAATAAAGTAAAAAGGGAGGGATAAAATATAAACTGCTTTTTTCGCTGAAAATAATATCCAAATTAAAGTCTTTTATTAAAGGGACACTCAATCAAAATTAAACTTTCATTATTCAGATAGAGCATGCCATTTTAAACAACTTTCCAATTTACTTCCATTAACTAAATGTTCACAGTCTTTTTATATTTAAACTTTTTGAGTCACCAGCTCCTACTGAGCATGTGCAAGAATAAATGTGTATGCATTTGTGAATGGCTGATGGCTGTCACATGGTACATGTATGCATTTGTGATTGGCTGATGGCTGTCACACAGTACAGGTGGAGTGGAAAAAAGACATAACTTTTAAAATTGTCAGAAAAACAATCTACTACTCATTTGAAGTTCAGACTAAGCTCTATTGCATTGTCTTGTTATCTTGCATGTGTTGATTATGCAAATCTACTGTGTTGACTGGTCCTTTAACTAAAAAAACCTGAAGAAATTTTTATAGGCAACATAATCGAGTGACTACTGCCTGAAGAACCTTTCTACCAAAAGCTGCTTCTGAAGAGACAAAAACATTAAAATGGTAAAATTTGGTAAAAGTATGCATAGGAAGACCAAGTGGCTGCTTTGCATATTTAATCAACTGAAGCCTCATTCTTGAATGCCCAAGATGTGCCAACTGATCTTGTAGAATGAGCAGTAATTCTCTGAGGCTGAGACTGACCCGCTTCCAAATAAGCTTTGTGAATCAGAAGTTTTAACCAAGAGGCTAAAGAAATAGCAGAAGCTTTCTGACCCTTCCGTGAACCAGTAAAAATGACAAACAAACTAGAAGTCTTTCTGAAATCTTTAGTGACAGCAACATACTCTTTCAAAGCCCTGACAACAGCCAAAGAATGTAAAGGTATTTCTTCATCATTTTTAGGATTAGGACACCAAGAAGGAGCAACAATTTCCCTGTTAATGTTGTTATAATTAACAACCTTTGGCAAAAATGTTAAAGTAGTCCATAAAACTGCTTTGTCTTGATGAAAAATCAAGTGAGTTTCAAAAGAAAGGATGGAAAATTCTGAAACTTTTCTAGCAGAAGAGATAGCTAAAAGAAACAGAACTTTCCGAAAAAGTAGTTTAATGTCTAAAGAATGCATAGACTCAAAATGAGGAGCCTGTAAAGACTAGATTGAGACTCCATGGAGGAGAAATAGATTCAAAAAGGGGAAGTGGGGCGTGAGGGCGCTAGTGAAAGCTTAAGAAATCTAATTAGTGAATATTTAACGCAATGTGTGTCTGTGTAGTCAATGTCTGCTCGACTGATTACTCTGAATATATAAAACCAATTTCTATCAGTGTTTATTTATATGAGTATTGTGTTATAGTTTGTGTTGTATAACGTTTTAAGATATAGTATGACCATTTATTATGATTTATAAAGGTGTGAATGAAGTGCACTGTGTAATAAATCTTGTGCACCCAAAATTCTTTGATTATTAATATACAATACTATATAGAATCAATGCTACTCCTGAAAATTTCATACGTCTTTGATTTTGTATTTCAAAATGTGTTAGCTTACAAATTCTAAATATACCGATGTTCCAAAGTATCTAAATTCAAATACTCTATAGGTATCTCTATTTCATACAGATATATACCAAAAAACCGAAGAGGAGAATAAATCTTAATAAAAGTTATTTATTATAACAATATAAAATCAGATTTGATAAAGGGACGTCTCCCCAAAATGTAAAAAATAAAAACTAATATCTAATAACAATGGAATCTAAATCCCTAATAATTTCTTGCAACTCTGTATAACAAGGGAGTCTTTTCAATCAGATTTCTGAGAATTTCCAATTGCCGTATTTTCTTGACAGAAATATTTCTTGTTATGGCAATTTAAAGTTGTTACAAAGTCAGTAAGGTTGTATAGTATGCAGTCCCAGACTTAGCGGTTCAAAGTAAGGCTAGATGAATATTATGATACTTAGCGTATGAGTTACCTTCTCCCTTACAGCCGGTTCAGTCACTGCTGTTTTCCTCGATGCGACTGCAAACTCAGACCCGCCGCGTGTAGTCGGCGTCTGACGTCACTGCCTGGTCTTTGATCTTCTGAATCCGTTACTAAGTAACAATTTGGCTCTTTAACTTTTCAGAGCCTCTGTGTTCCAACAAGATCCTGCACTTAGTGTTGTACACGCAGGAAAGGGATGCTTGAAAGATGTTATGTGGTAGTTGTTAGTAGTGGAAATAACCCGGGTTATACTGTCATAACAGTTTTCCAATTGCTTAGAATAAAAGCTTTTTGAAGAGTCACTTAGTACCACTGAGGGTCACAGGAATCACTGGAAGCCACCCAGGGTCACAAGGGTCGACGCGTTTCGCTCTTATTCAGAGCTTTATCAAATCAAATATTTCTGTCAAGAAAATACGGCAATTGGAAATTCTCAGAAATCTGATTGAAAAGACTCCCTTGTTATACAGAGTTGCAAGAAATTATTAGGGATTTAGATTCCATTGTTATTAGATATTAGTTTTTATTTTTTACATTTTGGGGAGACGTCCCTTTATCAAATCTGATTTTATATTGTTATAATAAATAACTTTTATTAAGATTTATTCTCCTCTTCGGTTTTTTGGTATATATCTGTATGAAATAGAGATACCTATAGAGTATTTGAATTTAGATACTTTGGAACATCGGTATATTTAGAATTTGTAAGCTAACACATTTTGAAATACAAAATCAAAGATGTATGAAATTTTCAGGAGTAGCATTGATTCTATATAGTATTGTATATTAATAATCAAAGAATTTTGGGTGCACAAGATTTATTACACAGTGCACTTCATTCACACCTTTATAAATCATGATAAATGGTCATACTATATCTTAAAACGTTATATAACACAAACTATAACACAATACTCATATAAATAAACACTGATAGAAATTGGTTTTATATATTCAGAGTAATCAGTCGAGCAGACATTGACTACACAGACACACATTGTGTTAAATATTCACTAATTAGATTTCTTAAGCTTTCACTAGCGCCCTCACGCCCCACTTCCCCTTTTTCGTATAAACACAAAATTAGTCTGAAGGACTTATTTACTGTGAGGTGTTTGGAATCACTGTTTCCAGCGCTCTACTTACTCCACTCACACCTAGAAATAGATTCAAGCACAGGTTTTATTCTAGACAAAGCCTGAACAAAACAATGACTTGTCTGGAAGATGGGCAATCTTTTAGTGAAACTTAACAGAAAGAGCAGAAATCTGTCCTTTCAAAGTACTGGCAGATAAGTCCTTATCTAAACCATCTTGAATGTATGCCAAGAAAAATTATGAGTGGAACACCAGGAAATTAAGGTTTTCCAAACTTTGTAATTAATTTTCCTGGTTTTCTTGCTTGAATCATAGTATTAATTACAGAGTCTGAAAAACCTCTGACTGAGAACTAGGCGTTCAATCTCAATGCCATTAAGTTCATAGATTTTATGTCTGGATGAAAGCAGGGACCTTGAGACAGAAGGTCTGGTCTTAAAGGAAAACGATATCCGAACTAGATCCGCATACCAGATCCTGAGAGGCCATGCAGGAGCTATCAGAAGTACAGATGATAGTTCCATCTTGATTTTTAAAATCACTCTGGGAAGTAGAACTAGAGGAGGAAATATATAAGCATATTGAAATAATCAAGGGACTGCTAGAGCATCCGTCAATTCTGCCTGAGGATCCCTTGACCTTGCAAGGTATCTGGGAAGTTTCTTGTTCAGACGAGAGGCCATGAGATCTATTTGTGGAAGATCTGAACAATTTGTCAGAATACATCCTGATGGAGAGACCATTCCCCCGGGTGAAGTGACGGCTGAGATATTCTGCCTCCCGGTTGTCCACACCTGGGATGTGAATCGCAGTGATGAGACAGGAATAGGCTTCTGCCCAAGAAAGTATCTGGGATACTTCTTTCATTGCTAGGTAACTTCGAGTTCCCCCTTGATGATTGACATATGCCACTGTTGTTACATTGTCTGTAAGGTTTGCTCTTCAAAAGAGGCCAAGCTTGAAGAGCTTTGAAAAGAGCACGGAGTTCTAAGATATTGATTGGAATCTTTGTTTCCTGAATATTCTAAACTCCCTGTGCAGTCCGGGACCCCCATACGGTTCCCCAACCTATAAGACTTGCATCTGTTGTAATCACAGACCAGGTAGGGCAACCAAAGGTGGCCCCTGAAGAAATTGGTGGTTTAGCCACCATGTCAGAGAAAAATGAGTGTTGGGATCCAAGAATATTAGTTGTGATATTCGAGTATAATCCTTGCACCATTGAGGCATTATGCAAAGTTGAAGAGGTCTCATATGAAAACGAGTACAGGGGATTGTGTCCAATGCTGCAATCATTAACGCCTCCATGCACATAGCCACTGAAGGGTATGATAGAGATTGAAGGTTCAGACAAGCGGAAACTAACTTTATTCATCTCTTTTCTGTTAGAGAAAGAGTCATGGACACTGAGTCTATTTGGAATCCCAAATAAGTGACCTTTGTCTGAGGAATCAAGAACTCTTTCGAAAATTGATAGGTAGGTGGCGGCGGTGTAGGGGGCGGAAGATTAGGGGTTAATAAGTATAATGTAGGTGGCGGTGGGCTCTGCTTTCATTTGGCAAGTCATTGAATTTGTCCGCCCCACAATAAGGGGAGGCAACAGAGTGAATAGATTATTACTCCGTGAGGCCTTTTGGAGCTTTTTACTAAATACTAGGAGACCAAAAGGTCTCAATATTGCAGGTGATGTTATTAATTTTTGGCAACGCTAAACAGTCTCTTTCAGTACACCTTACTATAATTGTACTAAAGTTTGTGTAATTATACATCAAATAATATAATAATCATCTACATTTATACTATCTAGAGGTTGCAATGGAGATTATCTGTTAATATTCAGATTAAGGACTGCCAATACAGTCCTTTATATTACACTTCTATAATTTATAATACTTCAATCTGAATCAGTTACACAACTTTAAACATACATATATAGCGAACAGATCATCTGTGGATACACTCCATCATAGTTTATAATACATCTTCAATGTACATATCTCCAAAAATATTGAGATAATACAACCAATAGCATTTTGTTCCCTTAATATAATAAGGTTTATGTTTTTTATATATCAATACCTATTAGTTAGTCCGAGTATTTAAAGGAATTGCACTTTTATTAATAATATTGGCTTTGTAGTATTAATTAGAGAGC